>NW_007247448.1:17497-58438 GCF_000164805.1 Carlito syrichta
ATTTGTATACCTAACCCTGAATTGTACCCCACATCTTCAAAATTAAAATTAAAAAAGAATACAGTTATGTTGTGTGAATCAAAAAAGAGACAGGAACTAGAAATAGACAGCTATCAGGAACTAAGAGGGCCTCTCTCTTTGTCATTCATCTGCTTTACTTTTCTCTTGGAAGACTGACTTTCTTCTGTTTCTCCAGTTATATACCAAATAGAGCTATCACTCAGCTCCAAAATTATAAGCTCAGTTTTTGCTTTATTTGGCCTCAACTCCTCAACAAGAGAATCCAGTTGGCCTAGAATGAGTCAAATGTGCACCTGGTGGCCAAAAGCTTGAACCAAGGCTTAGGAGTTAACTGTAATGTATACATAACTGCCAATAAAGCCCACCTCCTTGAGAGAGACTGGGTAGAGACAGGCATGTCCTCCCAAGGGAAAATGTCACCAAGTTGAAGAGACGTTCCCAAAAGTATCAATTATCATGCTTTTTCTCTTCAAAATGATTTCATATCCACAATCATTTTTCATGAGAAAATCCAGTGCCTGTACTATTCCTATTCAATATCTAGTAGTGATCAGGTTGTTTGTGTAGAGACAGGTCTCACTCTGCTACCCAGGCTAGGGTACAGTGGCATAATATTGGGGCTCACAGCAGCCTTCGACTCCTGGGCTCAAGCAATCCTCCTGCTTCAACCTCCTGAGTAGCTAGAACTATAGGCACAAGCCACCATGCTGGCTACTTTTGCTCTCTGTCTCTCCCTTTTTTTTTTTTTTTTTTTTTTTGTAGAGGCAGGGTCTCTCACTATGTTTCCCACGCTGGTCTCAAACTCCTGGACTTAAGCGAGCAACCCTCCTACCTCAGCCTCCTAAAGAACTGGGATTACAGGCATGAGCCACCAGGCCTGGCTGTGGTAGTTCTTATTGAAAGGCTAAAACCTAAAAGCTGGGCGTGGTGGCTCACACCTGTAATCCTGGCACTTTGGGATGGGAAGGTGAGAGGATTACCTAAGCCCAGGGGTTCAAGACCAGCCTGGGTAACTTGGCGAGACCTCATGTCTAAATCAAAAAATTAGCCAGGCATGGTGGCACACATCTGTAGTTCTAGCTACTTGGAAGGCTGAGATGGAAGGATCATCTGAGTCCAGCAGGTCTAGGCTGCGGTGGCCACGAGCATGCCACTGCACTCTAGCCTGGGTAGCAAAGTGAGACTTTGACTCAAAAAAAAAAAAAGGCTAAGATGTTCCAAACCATTCTATTCATGATGTCATTGATGCTTACAAATACATAATTTCTACTGACTTTAGTCCTTTCATCGCTGGCTATAAAGTACATCAGAAGATTAAGCTCCTAAATGCTAGTGTAACTTTCATGGTTTCTAAAAAGCCATACAGAACTTCATAAAAACCTTGACACACACACAAAAAAAACATAAGAACACAAGAATTAAAGGCCATTTTTGTTAATAAATGGAAAGGTCATATAGTCATATCCCATAATTTAGCCAAAGATAACTGAACCTATAGAATGTCAGAGTTTTACTATGTTTCATTTTACTATGTCAGCTTTTTAAAAAATAGTTTTATTACTGATCAGATTAGTTTCTCTTCTAAAACTGAAAAAACAAAAGAAATCTAAATAATCGATGCGATATTCAGGTCCATGGCAAATTTTTAGCAGTCAATTTGGGCAATTTGTTAATCTCCAGAAATATTTTTTCACCATGTAACCATAACAGTTTTGAGAGCAAATTTTAAAGATCATGACTCCTGGTCACTGAAGAGCAGATAAGATGGGTTTTTAAAACAGGAAAAGATGAAAAACTGATTGCGTGGCATTCTGAAGATTAGTTATATCAGCCTCAAAACATCCTCTCATTACTTTAATCTTACACTCTATAAAATACTTTTGGATCCTTTGTCAGAAAGATAAAAACAAATTAAACTGAAGGGCTGACATGAACTAAATATCTTATTCTGGAAGCACTATTACTGACAGCTTCAGAAAAAATAAAATGGATCCTTCAAAACGTTTTTCCAAAGGGCATACAGTACTACCAAGAGTAAAAAAATTAAAATGGCATGATAGTCTACAAATACAGGAGTGTGGTTCATCTCACAGCTCCCATAATTTTTTTTCTTAACATTCTTATAGTTCTTATTACTTTCCATAAGTATGTAGTTATTTATTTGTTAGATTTCAAGCTCTCCTAGGACACTTCTTCATATGTACATTCCCCAAACTGGTAAACAGCACCATGCATGTAATCAGTGTTCAAAAACTTTTCTTAAAATGAAAGAACAGCACGTTCTTTGAATATCTGCAAAACTCCTTTATTATTCATAATTCCCCAAAAATGAAACAAACCTTATCTCTAGCAAATCTGAAATTACTTTTTCCTACACACACCTTTCTCTTTACTTCCTCTGCACCTCTTTCTCCTGAATGCCCAAATGTTATCCATCCTTCAAGGCCTGTGAAAAATTCCCTCTTCTCCAGGAAGTTTTCCATGATCTCCCCAGCTAGAAGTAACCTGTAACACTTTTGAAGTTCCATAGCACTTTACCTAAACCTTCCTGTTTCTTAATTATACTACACACACATTCCTTAAGTGACTACTTCCCTTTTAAGGGAGAGTAGGTATAAAACTATAATAAAATATTTACTAGGCAATTATCTTAGAGTCAAGGGCTCCTTTGGGATAAGGCTTTTAATTCAGGAGGCCCTACACCCTATAAACGAGGATCTTTCCCTGCATTTCAGCCACGCTCTGGGAGGACAAATAGCTCCCAGGCAGCTCTGTGACCTGCTGTGTGGATTGCAAGCATTATTACCACAGAAGGTGCTGCTAGGCTACAGCTCTTGCCCTATAAGCTTGAGTGAAGCTAATACCCAGTGTGGCCAATGATAGTACTTTGATAGTTCTCTGAGTCTGAAGGTAAAGTGGAATCTAAAGTGACCCTATAGTGAGTGTTTCAAGTATCTTATTGTGGATATTAAATGAATCTGTACATATAAAGTGCTTAAACAATGTCTGGCAAATAATAACTCAGTGTGTTAGCTATTGTTACCTTTGGTCAGAAGCTGGCAAAGTAAGAACAGGAATTTAGGAACGGCTGATTCCAGATCCTGTCCCTAACCATTACACTTTAGTTCTTTTCTACTAGAATCGACTCCATATCTTTCCCTCTAAACCTGCTCTCAAAAATAAGTTTTTATCTCAGACATGTACTTTAGTGAAAAAATTGTGCTTATTAATTGCTCATGGATATTCACATTTAAAAGCCTGATTGAAGCATCTGTTCCCAAACCTATCAATGCCAGGTATAACTGTTGTTATAATTATTTAAGGAAATGATAAACTATGAGTGCAAAGCATTTTTCCCTTCTAGGAAAACTAAGTAGAACATCCTGAAATAACTTGAAAAAAGGCAAGTCACTAAAAATAAGTTTCCCTGCTGAAGGGAGGGTGAGTAAGAAAAGTATGAAAGACTGGGGAGGAAAGAGACTGAGATCATGATCTCAGACTGCTTCATTATCCTTAAGTTCCTGCCCCACTTTGTGGTGGGGAACTGCCAGGGGAGGGAGGGGCACAGCTCGTCAACAAGGGTACCTGCATAATGAACATTTGTGTGCCTAACCCTGAATTGTACCCCACGTCTTCAAAATTAAAAATTAAAAAAAATAACCAAATGTGAACTTGAAATAAATAAAGACACCAAACTGCAACTCAGAGTAAGCTCATATGGAACTCTAATCAATAGACATCTCTCTGTCTCTCTCTCTTTCTTTCTGTGTGTCCTATATTAAAGGACTAGCAAATAAATGTACCAAAATCATTTAAGTTAAAACAAAATGTTTTCCATGATGGAATGTGTTGCCAAATTTTTTTAAAGATAGAAAAAGTTTCTCTCCCTCATTTTTTCTCTCTCTCCCCCTTCTCCCTGCTCACTCCAAGCCAATATTTATATAATTTTTATGAGTTCAATAAGAGGGCTTTGCCTGTAAGTGTATTAAAGAGTTGCAAGGGAGTGTGAGAAATGACTTAAAGTGGGAAAACCAACGTAAAGAGGGTAACCAATACGATAAGAAATAGGGTCAGGAAAGATATAGAGAAGGGGACATTTGGGACAAATAGACAGTATGGGGTAAAGGCACTGGAGACACAAGAACTATGTGAACAAAGGTACAGAGGCCCAAGTTGCATGGCTTGTTGAGAAAATATCAATAGAAAAAAGGGTTCAAAACAGACAATAGCAGCAATAGAGACCAAAGAAATAGGTAGGGCCTTACAAGGCAGAACACACAAGAATAGACTTTAAGTGAAAGAAAATTGAGTAAACAGGTTTTTGTTTTGTTTTATTTTTTGGTTTTTTGTAGAGATGGGGGTTCTTCCCATGTTGCCCCAGCTGGTCTTGAGCTCCTGGCCTCAAGTCATCATCTGGTCTTGGCCTCCCAAAGCACTGGAATTACTGGCATGAGCCACTGTACCTGGCCCTTAAACAGGGTTTTGGGCAGCAAAACATAATAATTGGACACACATCTTCAAAAGATAATTGTAGTAGCAGCAGTAAGGGTGATTTGGGAGTATGGAGAATGATAAACCTGAAGAAAATGACTTCAATAGACCAAGTAAGAAATAAGAACCCAGGACTAAGCAAGAAGGAACAAAAATGAAAACATCATGAGAATCAACAAGACCTGGCCACAAAGTCCTTAGCTATGGAAGTGTATGGTGGAGGAGGAATATAAAGAAACTGGTTTTTTGCATGGTGGTTCTGTGGATCACAAGCAAATTATTCTCCCAGTTGATTCTAAAGAAAGAAAAGCAAGATTTGCAGAATTCATCTCAGGTTGTTTTGAACTGAGAGGCTCAAACAGAAAGTAGAAACACCCAGTCGTTTGTTGGATAGGCATAGCTGGATTGAAGGAGAAACGTCCAGTCCGCATCCGATGCTGACGGCCTGATCCTATTTGAAGTCATGAGAGTGGATGTTATTACTGTTATGAGGAAGCCCAGGGAAGGGGAGCAAAGAGAAGGGTCAGGGGAGAACCCCGAGTAACACCCACTTTTCAGAAAGAGTTAGGCAGAAGGACAAACGGATACTTAGAAAGATCTGCAAGACAGAAGTGCCTTCAAAACAGTGGCCCCGCAGGAGCTGAGAGGCGAGAGGGATTCGAGAACAAGCAGGACAGGGAGCTTTGGTAAGACTGAAAACAGGCCACTGGCTTCGGCAATCTTGAGGCTAATTAAAATCCTTTGGCAGAGCAGGGGTTTTGTGGGTGGGAGAGGAGGAAAATAAAGGGCAGAGTGATGGGCACCCAACAGGGTACAAGTGGCTCCATCAGACAGTGGGCGGGCCCAACACAAATGCTCTATAGCGCCCTGCAAGGCCATCGCCGGAGTACAAACCCCATCACATGTCAACCCACTTCCACTCCGGTTGCAGAGCTTTAGAAGCTGTAATGTGCATTGCCCCCTCGGCTTTGAACGCGCCGCTCCAGCCACTCCGCAAAAGTCTACTAAGCTCTCAAAAACCTGCACAAACGGCCTCGCCTCCAAAGCCCCCTCCCTGAGGCGCCCAGGAAAAACCAAAGCACTTCATGTCGTCTGCCTGAAGTTACGTTCATACCTTACACGGTTTCGTAATTATCTGTTGTGCATCTGGCTCAGTTCAAAGAGGGAGCCAGATCCCGAAAGTCCAGTAAAGCTGAGGCCCAGACGCTCCCTCACAGACCACTTGGGAGGAGGAGGGGAAAACTACAACTCCCATGAGGCAGCGGGTGCGCGGGGCCACAAGTCCCAACATCCTCTGCGAGTCACAAGCCATTTCCCGGTGGCAGGCGCAGCGTGGAAGCGGATAAATGCTCGCGGAAACGGTGGAGGAGAGGTGTTCTTTCGCAATGGCAGCGTCTGAGGAGGAGTCTGAGGCCCCGACCAAGCAACTGGATGTCGCGCGCGGCTTGGAAAACCTGCCCGTGAGCGTGTGGCCCCCAGGGGCTGGGCCGGGGCCCTTCCAGGTAGGGGGTGAGGCCAGGCGGCGCGACGGGCGGGCGCGCGGCTCCCCCACGTGGTCGTACTTCTCAGGCCCGCCCTCGTGCTACGTGCGGTTTCTTGGCCTTCCGACTTTTTTCTTTCCTATGGCACAGCTTTTGGCGCGGGAATGGATGTTAGGGCTCGTTACTCGGTCTTTAGTTAGCCTTCCGCATGACCTGTAGTAAGGATACTACCCTCTTCTGTACGTAGACTGGCAGCTCCCTGAAGTGCAGAACCAGGGCTTCGTGAGAACCTTGACTTTTTAATCCAGGTTCTATCCTCAAAACTCAGTGTGGGATCCAGGGCGTATCATCTACCTCTCTGGTTTCTGTGTCTCTCTAATATGGAAGGTAAGCCATGGGGCCTGTTAACGGAGCTCAGCCCCGTGTCTTGGTTAAAAACTTAGCACCTAAAGTCAGACTTAGCTGAAGTTTCTCTCCTGCTGTGAGCTCTTAGACAAATATAAATTCGTTTTGGCTAAGCCTTAGTGTCCTCGGGAGTACAAGTTAAATAATAGTACCTCTCTTCCAGATTGCTTTGAGAATTGCAAGTGAAATACAATTCCTGGCTCACTGGAAGAACTCAATAAATGTTCACTACTATTACTGTCTCAAAGCCCTTGCTGTCCTCTCTCACTCCTCTTATCTTGGCCTGAAAACTGCCTAAAGAAAAGGGTATGACAAAATATTTTTAAAACCCAGGACGTTGAAGTGGAAAGAGCTCTGGAGTTGGAGGTTGGAAAGCTGGCTCAGGGTTTAGCCATTTTATCTACTTAACAGCCTGAGATTCTTCATCTGCAAAGTCAAAATAATAATTTTTAAATGTATAGCCCTTTTCACACCCATTATCAATATTGATCTTACCTGCCCTTTCTTCTTCTTGGAGGTTGTTGTGAGGATCAAATAAGGCAATAGCAGCTTTCAAAGAATAGAGTTGGATATTAATGTCAGAAGTGATTATTATTCCTCAAACTACCTTTGGCAATTTATGACTAATAATATGGTTGGCTGGCCCAGTATTAAAAAGTGGTCCCTGAAAGCTTATTCAGGAGCTACCATTGCTGAAGTTCTGGTCAAAAACACTGGTAAATCTTTTATTTATTCAACAAATAACTGAATGTGCCAGCTACCACGTTAGAACCAACCTAGAAGATAAAATAGCGAAGACACAGTTCCTACTCTCGAGCTTACAAGAGTATATAGAAAACACTTACATTTTTTTTAAACCTAGTGGTATCTAACAGGAACAAAAAAAAAATACCACTGTCCTAATCTATTCTTAATTAAACTAACAAATATTTATTGAGAACTAAATGCATGCAAGGTGATGGTTTGGGCCGCAGAGAATCCAGTGAACAGAAAAACATAATCTCTGCCCTTAACTGAGTCATCTTGTGATTCGCTTTAACTGAGTATTTGTACTGTTAAGCAACACAGTTATTTTGTGTGTGAATTCTATAAACTTATTTCCAATCTTGAGTCATATTTTTCTTTGCCATGTCCAAGAACAATCTGTAAAACTATTTGCCTAATATATTTCTTTAAATTAACTCACTTTAAGTATGAACTTATTTAAAAATAAATTAAATAAGTATCTCCTTTAGAATCATCTTAAATCATTAATGTCCATAAAATCATGGGGTTTGGTGTGTTGATTATATTTTACAAAATTTACATTAAAATAATGTGTCTATTTTTTAAAGGGGGCAAAGGGGTGACAAGAGGAAGCCTTGTGATTGATTAATCCTTAGACCTACAGTTGATGGGCATAAATAAAAATCAAGTTAAAACTCAAACCCATAATATTCTAACTAACTGTGTATATGCATGGTTCTGGATAGAATTAGAGTTACAGAAAGAAGACAGGATCCCTTTCTAAAGGAGCTTATAGTCTCTTACCAAGAAGATAAAACATGCTTGGAACCTTTAAATGACAAGCCTAAAAGAGCCGTCAACTAATTTTCTTCTATATATTCACGGAATGAAAAACCAGTGTTATAAAAAGGTCAAAACAGCTTGTTTGTTCCAAACCCTGCCTTCACAGGCATATGCACACATAAGAATTAAGGCATGAAAAACTTAAGATAAAAATAACTGTGTCTGGTTTGCTTTTGGCTACTGAATGAACATGCAAAAAGAACATTCAGATGTTCAAATTGGAAGCAAGCATGTCATGTTATCAGTATTGAATGCCAAGTAGAAAATAAGCTAATTGATTTTCTTGAGCTAAAAGTTTAATCTGACCATTTTTCAGCTCTCTGAAACCACTACAAACATTATTTTTAGGATCTCATTGGGCTTTGATGAGAATTATCTGACTCACAGTCTTCTAATAGCTGCTTGGAGCAAAAACAAATTTATGAGACTAGAGGCCAAGTACAAAGATTCTTGTCACTGGGGTTTCAACACAACCAAAAAAGGAATGAAGGTTTTCACAACACTTTCTTAAAATTCCGAACTGAGTTCCAGGTTTTAAGCCTAGAATATCATACAGTACCATGCTTCAGTTCTGAGGCTTGAATACAGAATGTAACTCAGAAAAGTCAAACTTCCAGTTAAAGGTTATCAAGAACTGCATGCAAAAAAATACTTCCTGTGTGCCTGCTGTGTGCCTAGTCTTAGGGATAGAAACGCCACACCCATCACCACACCTCTCCCCAAACCTCATGACCATGTGTTTCCTTGAGACATATATTTGTTAGAAAGACAAGACCTACGCATTTAACATTTATATTATGACAGTGCAAGAAATGATAAAAATCCCATTCTCCAAGTCTTTCTTCATGTTTCTTTTACTGGTTTTTTTCTAAATTCCAACACATGCATAAAACAGGCAATAAGGTAATATTTATTTTGTTTTTGTTTTTGTTTTTGGTCAGGTATCTCACTCTCTTTCCAAGGCTGGAGTGCAGTAGCACAGTCTCGGCTTACTAAGCCTCAAACTCCTAGGCTCAAACCATCCTCCCACCTCAGCCTCCTGAGTAGCAGGGACTACAGGTGTGTACTACCACACCTGGCTAATTTTTTTGGTTTTTTTTTAGTTGGAGACTCACTCTGTTGCCCAGGCTGGAGTACAGTGACATGCTCATGGCCGCCCCAGCATCAACCTACTAGGCTCAGGCAATCCTTTCACCTCAGCCTTCCAAGTAGCTAGAACTACAGGTGCGCTACCATGCCCAGTTAATTTTTTGGTTTATTGTAGAGATGAGGCCTTGTCAAGTTGCTCAGACTGTTCTCGAACCTGTGGGCTCACGCAGTTCCCTCACCTCAGCCTCCCAAAGTGCTGGGATTACAGGCTTGAGTCACCACGCCTGGCCTATTTGTTTTTTGTTTTTTTTTTTTAATTTTTTGTTGAGACAGGGACTCACTGTGTTGCCTAGGCTGGTCTCAAATCCTGAACTCAAGCAATTCTCCCACCTAAGCCTCCCAAAGTACTGGGGTTACAGGTGTGAGCCACCTCATCCGCCTAATATTTGTTAATGAATGAAGAAATTCTGGGCTAGGTCAGCTCTTAGCTTTTCCCCACTCAAAATGGATAAGTCATGGAAGACAGGAACATAATCATGTGGTTTCCTAGACACAATTTGGGTTTGATATGTTTGAACCTAAGAAGTTTAACAGCCCCTTTTCCTTACCACCCTATTATATATTACCTGCAGAATTCCTATTGAATGAACACTTTTGTGGAAGTCACTAGAGAAAGCTTATTAAATGAGTTCTTATTTTTTATTTCCACCAGCAACCTATGAGGTAAAGAAATATCTAGAGATGTTAAGTAATTTGCCAGAAATATATATTTTAAAATATAACTTCTAAAAGCAATGTATAGAAAACTCAAAAAAAAGCTGTTATTTTAAAAATATAAAGTACCTGGCATTGAGTCCACTGTTATTTCATTTGGATTTTTTGATAACCAACCTAACTGTGGCTATTATCCCTGTTTTATGGTCTTACCTAAGGCTTAGCAAGTCCCTTGCCCACGGTCACAATGCTAATAAGAGCCTGGCTGTGTTATGTGTCTGCTTTGGGGCATTTCATGTTTACATTTCAAGTGGTAACTATCAGTATGATAGCTGAACCCAAGAACTCTGGAAGTACCATTAGATATTTCTTCCCACTGCCTTCCCCCTTTGCACCCCTACTCCCCTTTACTGTGGTTGACTAAACACTCAGTGGGCTTTATCCATGTGTTGGAACTTGGGAATGCCAGGTGAACATAGAGTTTGGCAACTCTCATGGAAGGAGAATGTCTCTTCCCTAACTGCCGCAGCAGAAGTCAAGAATTATATTTCATTGGTCTGGCTTAGGTCATGTGTCCATCCATGAACCAAATACTTTTTCTTTTTGACTCAGGATCTCACTTTGTCACCCTGGCTGGAGTTCAGTGGCACATTCATGGCTCACTACAGTCTCAACCTACTCAGCTCAGGTAATCCTTCTGCCAAAGCCTCCATAATAACAGAGACTACAGGCACGTGCCACAATACCCAGCTAATTTTTTTTAAGATATGAGGTCTCATTATGTTACCCAGGCTGGTCTTGAACTCCTGGGCTCAAGCAATCCCCCCACCTAGGACTCTCAAAGTGCTGGGATTATAGGTATGAACCACCACGCTCGACCAACCAGACACCTTCAGAGAGCATGAGTGATGTTTTGTTTAGCCAGGTTCTAGGTCTCTGGCCAACTGAGGCCCCCATCCAAACCACTAAGACAGAGTGGGGAGCGTTCCCCTGGGAAGAGTTGGGGTGATGTTATCAGAAAAAAAGGAATGGATTCTGGAAAGTAAAAACATATGTTCATTATAGATGCATCCCCTAAGCTTTGATCTCCTTGGTTTAGAGTGGGCACAAACAACTGTCAGGGTAAAAAATCTTTCTTAGATCAGCTTGGTACAGGACTTTGTACCAAGAATCAGGGTACAGTCTTTGGAGGGAGGGTTACAAATTGGGAATATTTAAATTTAAGCTCAGGTCAGCTGACTCCCCATTTGTAACCCACTTTCCATTAGCTTTCAGATATAGTCATACATTACCTAACTATGGGGATGTGTTCTGAGAAGTGCGTCGGGAGGCAATTTTCTCATTGTGCACACATCACAGAGTGTACTTGCACAAACCTAGATGGTATAGCCTACTACATATCTACGCTACACACCTGTACAGCATGTTGCAATATTGAATACTATAGGCATTTGTAACATGATGGTAAGTATTTGCATATCTAAAAATAGAAAAGGTATAGTAAAAATACATTATAATCCTTTTTTTTTAATCACCTGCTCACGGCCACCCCAGCGTTGACCTGCTGGGCTCAGGCAATCCTTCACCTCAGCCTTCTAAACAGTCAGGGCTATAGGCGCGTGCACCCTTCCAAACAGTCAGGACTATAGGCGCATGCTACCACACCTGACTAATTTTTTGATTTATCATAGAGATGAGGTCTCGCAAGTTGCCCAGGTCACTCTCGAATCCATGGGCTCAGGCAGTCCTCTCACCTCAACCTCCCAAAGTGCTGGGATTACAGTCTTGAGCCACCACGCCTGGCAATATTATAGTCTTATGGGACCTCCACCCTGTATACGGTCCAATATTGCAACATTAGTATGTGACATGTTACTATATTCAAATCTTAACAGCTTGCCTGGCATATAAATATTTGAATTGAATGTCAAGTCAGTGACCTCAGATTATTTCTGAAAAGAATAAATAGCTTTTCAATATGTAGTCAAATACCCCTGAAAAGATGGGTAATTACATAATCATGTTAGATCAATGTTTTCAAAAGATTATTCTTGAATATAGTCATTCTTTTAAGTCAGGTAAAATATCTTTCTGTAATGATGTTTTACTAACCTTTTATGGAGGACAAAATGGGAGACATGAAAATGATTTGCAATGATTATTAGTGTCAATCAAGGAAAAAAATTATCTTTAAAGAAGAAATATGCTCAGAAGTCTTTGTTATCCTTTGGAAGATATCTGTAGCATACTTGGAAATAGCTGTCATTTGTAATCTAAGTCCCTAAAGGATTTTAGATTGTGCAACAATTTAGTTGCAGAATTTTTAAAAATATATCACAACATTCTCTAAAATCTTTTAAAATTTATAAGTAAAAATAAGGAAATGAAACTATTTTTCAACTGCTCTCCTGGTTAGAAAACTGCAGTCAGACTGGATTTTAAAAGGAATGTGATCTGTGTCCAAAAAGAAAAAATCAGCCGGGCTCGGAGGCTCAGCCTATAATCCCGCGCCTTTGGGAGGCTGAGGTGAGTGGATTGCCTGAGCCCGCGGGTTCGAGACCCGCCTGGGCGGCGAGACCTCATCTCCACAATAAATCAAAAAATCAGCCAGGTGTGGTAGTGCATGCCTGTAATTCCGGCTACTCGGAAGGCTGAGGAGGAAGGATCGCTGGAGCCCAGCAGGTCGAGGCTGCGGTGGCCGGGAGCGGCCACTGCACTCCAGTCTGGGCGACAGAGTGAGACTCCAACTCAAAAAAATAAAAAATAAATCACTTTAGAGTTTAGTGCTTTATATAGTATGTTAAAATATGTGCACCTTTAAGAACAAATCAGTTTGAAAGAATTCTTCATGAAAAGTTTAACAAAGAAATAGTAAAATCTTCATTTTACGAGTACTACTTAAAATGTCTCAGTAACCATTTACATTTCAACATTGAATCTTTAAAAACTGAAAGTAGCTTCTGTATAAGACAGAAGTCATTGATTTGACTCTTAGGGCATTTTTCTAAGCCATCCTTTTATACCTTTAGTACTTCCCTAATAAGCTAAAGCTGTAAGAAACAACACAAAGAGAAGCTATTTCCTCTCTCCATCCCCAAATGACTTTTTAAGTAAAAGGTTTGGCCTTCCCCCACAGATACTCCCACTCATCAGGATGTCAGTCCTTCACAGCCCCAGCTCAGCACTTTTTAAACTATAAGGTTTTGCACTTAACTGCATAGCTCCACCCCAGGCCTCCGCAGGGAGTTTGACTACATGCTGTTCGATACCGTTTTAAGCCTGGCCTGAAGACATAATATTAGTGGGTGATTGACCGAAAGACATGCAGTATGAACATTGCTCTAGGTACTCTAAAATCTGTCCCCATTGAAAGGCTGTGCAACTGGTGCTTTGCAGAACTGCTTTTACACAACAGTGCTGGGGTAGCACCCCAGCAGCCTTTATTAAAGGCCAGAATAAAAAACAGCCCATGAAACTTCTTCCTGAAAAAGAACAGTTTAGAAGGACACAATGGGGAAATTCTTCTCTGGTTTCTATACTGAAAAAAATTCACTGCTGCTTCGGGACGATGAGATTGTTCTTACAGACAGTGCAGGCTGCACGCTAATCATGTATCCATCCTTCTCTGAAGTGGCTGCTCTCCGATGGAGCTGAATGTCCCATTTACCTCTATGACACACTAAGTTCAGTGAGCCTAAGCTCACTGAACTGGTTTGCTCTTATTCCCCTTTCACCTCGTGCTTCTTACCTGTTGTTCATTTATTTTACCTGTCTGTCTCATCAAGTCCTTTTGGAACAAGGCAGGTATAAATAAATGGATTAGGTTCCACATAAGCAAGACTCATTCTGTACATAAATCTCCTGATTCATGGAAGAACTGTAATCTCCAGGGTTTAAAAATACACTTCATGATGCTGGTGAGGATACAACCAGAGATCAGGCTTCACATAGAGATTAACCACATAGAGATTTTAGATTTAGGATTGTCTTCTTATATAGCATTCTATAAATGTAATGTTTTGAACATACAAGTACATTTAAATGACTGAGAAATCTTTTCACATTATCTTTTTTTTTTTCTTTTTTTTTTTTCTTGAGTTGGTGTCTCACTCTGTCGCCCAGACTGGAGTGCAGTAGCACGCTTCCAGCCACTGCAGCCCCAACCTGCTGGGCTCTGGGATCCTTCCGCCTCAGCCTTCCAAGTAGCTGGAGCTACAGGTACATGCTACCACACCGGCTAATTTTTTATTTATTGTAGAGATGAGGTCTCACCAAGTTGCCCGGGTGGGTCTCGAACCCGTGGGCTCAGGCAATCCACTAGTCTCTGCCTCCCAAAATGCTGGGATTACAGGCAGAGCCACCGAGCCCAGCCCATATTATCTCTTAATAAGAACAGGATTTCTTTACATGTATATAATACATCTACAATAAACTTAAATATCTACTAATATCTATTTAACAAATAGCATTTTTTTGGAATTCTGTTTGCAGTTGGTCTATTTGGTCATTTATAACTTTCTTATTCCTGAATATAATCTGAAATATCTCATAATAAAAATACATATATGCATGTGTATTATCAGATAAAGGTAAAAGATCAGAAGGTAAGGTTAAAGCATTTAACTACTCTCCGACACTAAATTCAGCACTGATTTTTCCGACATCCAAAGCTAAGAGGAAAACAGTAAGTTACAAAGCTTTCACTTTCTGAGAGAAAAAATATTTTTCCTATGTCCGTATAAACACCTAAATGATACCTAATACCTGATTTATATAGTATATATAACATATATATTATTATATATATATTAGGTACTATATAATGCCTAAATTATCTTTATACATACTTAAAATAAAACCACAAAATTTTAAATCTGAAAATTAATCTTTTTTTTTAAGTTGGAGAGGTCTTTTCAGACAATAGCTGAATACATTGTATTTTGTCAGTTTTTTTGTTTTGTTTTGTTTGAGTCAGGGTCTCTATCACGTAGGCTGGAGTGCTATGACACTGATTATGGCTCGCCACAGCCTCTACCTCCTGGGCTCAGGCCATCCTTTCACCTCAGCCTCCCAAGTAACTGAGACTTCAGGTGTGTGTCACCGCACCCAGCTTTTTTTTTTTGGAGTCTCACTCCATTGCCCAGACTGGAGTGCAGGGGCATGCTCCCAGCCACTGCAGCTTCGACCTGCTGGGCTTCAGCAGTCCTTCCGTTCAGCCTTCCAAGTAGCTGGAACTACCACATCCGGCTAATTTTTTATTTATTGTAGAGACGTCTCACCAAGTTGCCCAGGCAGGTCTTGAACCCATGGGCTCAGGCAATCTACTCCTCTTAGCCTCCCAAAACGCTGGGATTACAGGCTAAGCCACCAAGCCCGGCCATTTTTTAATTTTTTTGTAGAGATTAGGTCTCGCTATGTAACCTAGGCTGGTCTCAAAACTCCTGGGCTCAAGCAGTCCTCCTGCCTCAGCTTCCCAAAGTGCTGGGATTACAGGCATAAGCCATCACATCCAGATGTCCTGTTTTTATATATCTTAGAATTAAAAAGTATACCAGACAAAAGCTATTTGACATGTATATGAAGTATATGACATACTGTGCTGACTTACGGTATTTGTATTTTTTACAGTACACTCCTGATCATATAGTTGGACCTGGAGCAGACATTGATCCCACTCAAATAACATTTCCCGGATGCATTTGTGTCAAAACTCCCTGCCTCCCTGACACTTGTTCCTGTCTCCGCCATGGGGAGAACTATGATGATAATTCATGCCTTAGAGATTTAGGATCCGAAGCCAAGTATGCTGAGCCTGTTTTTGAATGCAATGTCCTGTGCCAGTGCAGTGACCTCTGCAGAAACAGAGTGGTCCAGAAAGGTCTGCAGTTTCACCTCCAGGTATTCAAGACGGATAAAAAAGGCTGGGGACTTCGTACCTTGGAACTTATACCAAAAGGAAAGTTTGTCTGTGAATATGCTGGTGAGATTTTAGGATTCTCTGAAGTTCAGAGAAGAATTCACTTACAAACAATATACGACTCCAATTACATTATAGCCATTAAGGAACATGTTTATAGTGGGCAGATAATGGAAACTTTTGTTGACCCTACCTATGTAGGAAATGTTGGAAGATTCCTTAATCATTCTTGTGAGCCAAACCTGTTGATGATTCCTGTCCGAATTGACTCAATGGTACCTAAGTTGGCACTTTTTGCCGCCAAAGACATTTTGCCAGAAGAAGAACTCTCTTATGACTATTCAGGAAGATTTCTTAATCTAACGGGCAGTGAAGACAAAGAAAGACTAGATAATGGGAAACTAAAAAAACCTTGTTACTGTGGTACCAAATTATGTACTGCTTTCTTGCCTTTTGACAGTTCACTGTACTGCCCCATGAAAAATCCAAACATCAATTAGGCCGTTTCCTGGCCTCTCTCAGTGGGTGGGAATGAGGGGGAACTAAGCTTAAGTGGCTCAGCCACTTCTGCCTTCCTCTCTTGCAAGCAGTTTATGCTCGAGGTAAGTCTGCTTCTTGGTAAGCACCCTGTCCCTCCCTATAGTAATTCTGTATCTTTCCCTCTGACTAGTTGCATAAGTTTAATTCAGGAATGTGGTGAACACTGCAGGTTGTCCATCAGTGCTCTTTCTCCCCTTCTGTGATAGTAATCTCAGTTTTGACTAGTTAGATGTTGCTGAGTGACTATGTTCTAGCTAATGGGATATAAGCAAAAATGGTGTTCCCTTTCATGGAGACATCCTGCTCTTCTTTCTTTCTGTTGGCTGGAATATATACATGGGGACTGGGACTGGAGCAGCCATCCTAGACCCCAGGATGACTCTGGGAAAGGAACCCATGCATAGCAAATCAATAAGCTAGAAAGGAGTCTAGATAACTGGTACCATAGAACATTCTGCCAGTCACCTCTAGACTCTTAGGTGAGATAGTATAGTCTTTCCCTTGTTTAACCCACTGCTATTGTAGATTTTCTAACACTGAACCTAATCATAATGATCCAAGAAAATCCCTGTGGCTGCATACTGAAACCCTGCTTCCCAACCAATTTCAACAGTAACAAAGCTGATACTTTGATTTGTTTGTCCACCTGCTGCATCTTTTTTTTTTTTTTTTTTTGTTGGAGTCTCACTCTGTCGCCCAGACTGGAGTGCAGTGGCCGCTCCCGGCCACCGCAGCCTCGACCTGCTGGGCTCCGGTGATCCTTCCGCCTCAGCCTTCCAAGTAGCCGGAATTACAGGCATGCACTACCATGCCCGGCTGATTTTTTGATTTATTGTAGAGATGAGGTCTCGCTGCCCAGGCAGGTCTCGAACCCGCGGGCTCAGGCAATCCACTCACCTCAGCCTCCCAAAGGCGTGGGATTACAGGCTGAGCCACCGAGCCCGGCTCACCTGCTGCATCTTATTTCTCACTTGTTTCTAAGCATGGATCAAGGAAAGGGGCATGGTTAATTATTGTCTGCTAAAATCCTAATAATTACTACCAATAGTGAAAAATATAATCATGAAAATGACTTCCATGTTAGAAACAACATTGTACATTTTTCATTATCTACTTGACTCTACTCCAAAGCTTATGAAGTTATGCTTCAAAACTTCAAACAGCCTCACTTCATCATGCATTAATAACAAAAATAACCCTGTCAGTACAACAGAAGGAGATGGGGATTTTACAGTCTCATTTACACTTCTAGAGCAGCAAACATCTCTAAGTATCTTCCTTAAAAGGGTGTTGCAAATATATAGTTACTGTAGGGGTTTGTTAGACATTTTGAAAGCTAAAATAATTATTTGATTCTCTGTGGTATTATTTAATACATAATTTCTTCTCTAGTACATTTAAACTCTACTACTAGGAGACCCTGCACCTTAAAAGTTGTATCACTGAGATGTATATTATATAACACCATATTCCTGTGTAATATTAATTGTACAAGTCAAATATGTGAAAGTTGTGGTATGTGAATTATATCTCAATAAAGCTGTTTTTTAAAAAAAACATGTTAGGTTTTATTTGTTCATATAACATTGTCTGGAATGGTTCTCTGTATAAGATACTAGGAGCTTGCAAAAAATGCCCAAACATTTAGAGTCTATCATAGATCATAAGTGATGTATCACAGAAACAAAGAATAGAGTACCATATGTTCTCACTCATAAGCAGACCTCGAACAATTATCATAATACTAGAAGAAAGGGATTGGCAGTAGTGGGAAACTGCCAGGGGAGGGGGGGTGGGATTCACAGTTGAGGGAAACTGCCAGGGTAGGGAGGGACACACCTCCCTCAAGGGTACCTGCATAATGAACATTTACATAGCTAACCCTGAATTGTGCCCTCACATCTTCAAAATAAAGAAAAAACTCCAAACTACAAATGTGTGATTTCAAAAATTTCCCTCTAAACTAGTCATTCCACTCCCAACCTTCCTCTGTTATTTTAATGTCTCTGAGGCAGTCTTGCCATTTGTAAGGCAGCTGGTATCCCTCACTCCAAAGTGACCTTTCTTCTCCTTACAAGCTCTCCTAATAGCTGAGTTACTTCAGAAGCAGTAAAATATGGTCAGCTGGAAAATTAGTGGCTCATTACCTGATTCTACAGATACTTCTTCCTATTTCCTTTCTCCTTTATTGAATATCAGAGATATTGCCAGAGGACAATCTTTCATTCAGAGACATTGGAATGAGTAGCACCCTCCATCTTGGTGCCCCTGCCAGAGAGAACTGACTAAATATGAAGCCTTGGAATTTTTGTCCTTAGCCACTAGTTTATTCTTAAATAGCACATAGTCCTGGAAATCAGATTCCTAGAGTAAGAATCAGAGTCAGTATTCCATGTCTTTTCTAAGCACCAGATTAACTACATTAACTGCCTCATTGCCATAGTCTTTTTTTTTTTCTTCCGAGTTGAAGTCTCATTCCGTTGCCCAGGCTAGAGTGTAGTAGCATGCACGCTCATGACCAACCCGGGGTCGACCTTCTGGGCTCTGGTGATCCTTCCGCCTCAGCCTTCCAAGTAGCCGGAACTACAGGCGCGTGGTACCACACTCGGCTAATTTTTGATTTATTGCAGAGATGGGGTCTCGCCAATTTGTCTGAACTGATCTCGACCCGCAGACCCAGGCAATCCACTCACTTAGGCCTCCCAAAGTGCGAGATTACAGGCTGAGCCATCGAGTCCAGCCTCATTGCCATATTCTTAAGAATGTTGACACGTCTATTTTTTAAAAATATACTTCTGCTTGACTATTATCCTATGGTAAAATAATATAAAAGTTTTATTACAAATTACAAGATTTGAATTTTTTAAAGTGGCATGTATCTAGCTCATGGAATTGAAACAAATAAAAATTGGCTTTAAAGTAAATTCCACAGACTTCATTAAGAATGTGGATATAGGCTAGGCGTGATGTCTTACACCAAAGTAAACCCAACACTTTGAGAAGCCAAGTCGGGTTCACTTGAAGCCAGGAGTTTGAGAGCAGTTTGGGCTACATAACAAGACCCTGCCTCTAAAATTTAAAAAATAAAAGTGGAGATCTGTACCTTGGAAAGTATTTTGGCCCAAGAAGATCATACTTAAAGAACAAAAGTTCTCTGAAAAAATGATTTTAAAATTTCAAATTACTATTCACAAATATCAGTGGCTGGTAGATTTTGTTCTTGCTACATGGAAAATTTGTCTTAATTAAAATGAATTTTCTGTGATTGTTTATCCCTCCCACTTGTTCTCATTAATGAAGCCCAGTACTTGTTTACTCTAAATCATAAAGCAGGAATGGGTTCAAGAAATGAATAAAAGACCAACCTGCATAGTACAGAGGACTTTTATCTTAAAGTCAGGGCAATCTCATTAAAGGAAAGAAAGAAAAAAAAATGTTTTCCTAAAATTGTTTTCATTCCCTTGAGTGTTCAAATAGTGAGCTTTCCCTGTGTAACATACATATTCCTAACTACAGCACAGCCACTCCAGTGAGTTACCATTGAGCAAGCTACTGCATTATATGATTCTCAATTTCCTTTGCTGGAAAGAGTAAATGAGTTAAAATATGTAAAGGGGTTAGAACACAGTACATATCCAAAAAGTGTAACTTATTATTAGTCTCCAGAACTACCTCTTAGATGTGGCCTAAAGTTCTCCCTTCTCATTTCTATTCAGGTGTAATCTGGATATGATGTCCTTCATGGGCAGACTTGAAGGGAGATAAAAGGTCACAAAGAGGCAACCTGAAGGGTTAAAGCTGAGTAAGTGAGGTTCCTGCCCTGAGCCATGCATTTCAGAACGCCTAGGTTTACACACACACAAATACACAAAGAAGACACGGATACCAAAAACCAGACAAAGACATTACAAAAAAAGATGAATACCAGTAACTCTTTTGAATATAGATGCATAAAACCCTCCATAAAATAGCAACCAAATTCAACATATAAAAAGAATTAGATACCTTGATCAGGTGGAATTTATCCCAGGAAAGCAAAGTTTACAAAAATCATATTAATAGAGAAAAATTAGTTGACAAAATTCAATACCCTTTCATGATAAACACACTGAATAAACCAGGAGTAGACAGGAACTTCCTCAACCTGAGAAAGGATGTCTATGAAAACCCACAGCTGACGTCATATTTAACGGTAAAAGAAGGTATCCAAGTTCACCACTCCTATCCAACATTGTACTAGAGGTTCTAGCCAGGACAATTAGGCAATTAAGAATTTAAAACAACAATAAGAAAACAAATGACCAATTTAAATATGGGCAAAAGATCTGAACAGTTACTTCAGCAAAAATAAATGGATGGCAAATAAGCATATGAAGAGATGCTCAACATTATTTGTCATCAAGGAACTGCAAAAATCCAAAACACTGAAAACACCAAAAACTGACAGGAATGTGGAGGAACAGGAATTCTCATTCATTGCTCATGGAAATGTGAAATGGTACAACCCCTTTGGAAGACAGATTGGCAGTTTTTAAAAGATCTAATGCTAAGAATCTTGGGCAACCCCTTCAGGTCTCCTCCCACTGTGGGAGCTTTTCTGTCCTCTCAATAAATCCTGCTTTCAAAAAAAAAGACTAAGAGTCTTAATGTTGATGCAGCAGTCATGCTTCTAGAAAATTACCCAACAGATTTGAAAACTTTTGTACACATAAAACCAGCACACAAATGTTTATAGCAGCTTTATAATTAACGTGAAGCAGTTCACATTCCTTCAATAAGTTAATGAATAAACTGGCACATCCATATGATGTAATATTACTCAGCATCATAAAGAAACTATCAAACCATGAAACGTCAAGGAGGAAACTGTTAAGTGAAAGAAGCCAGTCTGAAAAGGCTGTATACTGTATGATTCCAAGAATTTGACACTCTGGAGAGGGCAAAACTATAAAGATAGTAAAAATACCAGTGGTTTTCAGGGTTTGAGGGGAAGAAAGGGATGAATAGGTGAGGCATGGGATTTTCTGGGCAATGAAACAATTCTATGATATTGTAATGGTAGGTACATGATATTAAACATTTGCCAAAACCCATAGAACTTTACAAAGTCAAAATTTTTGTAAACAAAATTTTCAAAAATAATTTAGGATATCAGGAAATCACGGAAAGGAATACAGACTGACAAGCGAGCCTAACTGTATTACAGATGTATGAAACAAACTCAAGGAAGTAGGGGAGAAGGATGCTGACCTAAGAAACTTTAGAAATGAGTGAAGTCTGTAAGACTAAAGGCAAAAAGAACTGCTTATGAAACCCTGTCTTCCAGTTGATACAAGTTGTTTCCCATGGGGGTTGTAGGGAGTTGAAACTTTCCCTGTGGAGATTCATTAATTGAGTCTGACAAACAGATTAACATAAGAAAACTCATTTTAATTATGTACATGCACAGGGGAGCTTCACAGAAAAATATGAGACTCAAAGGAGGAACCAGATGGTTAAAGTGTTTAGAACATAAAAGAATAGGGGCTTGAGGACTTGAGGGGAGATGGCAACAAGTTATGAGAGGGAAAGGGGAGGAACCTCATGGTGAACAAAAGTGGTCTTGTAATGTACATAAGATCTCTCGGGTAATAAAAGTTATTTGGGGCAGCCTCCAGAATAGGCTGCTTGGGTGTGGTGACGATTTTTCATGTCCTTTCTAGAAACTAATCTTCCCTCATTTTTTGATGGAGTTCCTAGAAAGGGACTTCAAGACAATTGCATTCCTTTTGGAAGAACTTCCCTCCATCAGAGAAGGAAACTTAGAGCCCTCCCTACACTTTGGGGATGGGGGATGAGAAACAAGGGAAAGAGGCCTTCTGATTTCCTTTAATTCAAAGTTCATGTTTGTCTCTGTGGGGCATTTGTTTTTGCATTCATCCAGTGCTTGGCCTTGGTCCCCAGCTGTCTGTAGAGAGGACGTCCTCTCACAGGACAGTCCCTGAGGAAGCGTGAGGAAGTCACCTGTTCTTCTGAGAGGCAGACTTCCCTTGACATCTGGAGCCAAGTGTGTGGCTGGGAAGCTGGGGAAGATGGAGGTCTCAAAGTCTGAGACCACGGGGTAGGCTCCTTCTTGTTTTCATTTCTTTCAGAAAAGAAAGACTAATTCTTCAGCTTTTCTTCCCACCATGCCAGTGCCTGTCAAACCCTTCATATTGAAAGAGAACCTTGAGTCTTAATTAATTCTGACTCCTTAATACAAACAAAACACTCCTTGTTTTGCTTTACTTGAAGAGATTAAAAATAACTTCCCTGATACAAGAAGAGGGAGTTCCAAGTTAGGAAAAATGTGTATAGCACCACTGAAACTGGGCACACTTTTTATTCACGTTAACCTTGCAACATTTTTGAGTAAGCCCTGAAGACAGCCCTTGTGGCCAGAGAGAGAGAAATTTCATCCAGAACAGGAGCTCCTAGGAGTCAGTGATGGTCTAGGCTGCCCCTGCAGGTAGTGAGCACTGTTTCTGGAGGCATTCAAGCAGGGACACTTGTCTGAAAGACTCAACGTGGATTCTAGCATTGGAGTCAAGTTTCCCCAGGAGAACTTTGAGTCCCTGTTCAATCACAAAATGGTGTGATTCTAAGATTACCTCTGTACAGGTCTGTTCTACAGATGGCCACAATAGTGCTGTGGCATTCTCTCTCTGAATTGTGGACTGGCCTCTCTCCACATCTCATCCCTTACGGAGACTCCTGCTGAGAGGCACTGGGTTCCCCATTGCAGGGAGGACCTCAGGACAAGTATGGCACTATGGCAAACAACAGCCTGTGTGCAGGCCCCCTGGGAATTGCTTTTGCTCTATAAACTTTCATTAAGGCACCCTGACCCCTGGAGTATCCACCTCCCCTTCATATCAGGCTTGTGCCAGAGATGGTCTGGTTCCTTTGACCTCCTCCATAAATTTTCCACGGAGTGTTAACAGACTGTGACAGGTTCTAGCATCTTCTTTCAGATGGTTGTTTCTGAAGGACGTCTACACATTTCTTTGGCTTTTTCCAGCACTGATTAGCAGCATTTTCACTTCCCTAAATCATAGAAGTGGAAAAGCCCACAACGGCTCTTCAATTAACTCCTAGAAAACAATTCTTTCCTGTTGATAAACACTTGGGATGCCAGGATAGATGGTGGGCGTGTTTGCTTCTGAGCGTCTCTGGAAGGCGCCTCCACTGGGGCTTGCACGGCAGGGCTCCTGTGGGGTTCTGTGCCCACACAATTCCCCGCGGCCATGCGTGGCTGTGATGAGCTCTGCTCATACAGCCTCCAGATTCTTGGTAAGAGGCTTTATTTCATTTTTGGCTGGGTTGCACGTGAGTGTTTCTTCCCAATAGTTTTTTCATTTCAGAGTAAGTCCTCCAAGCAGAGCCCGTGTAATCATCCCGACAGGGGAAGGAGCCAACTATGTGCAGAGCACAGCATCACTCATTGATGCATTCACAGAAACCCTTGAGTGCCTGCCCTGCCAGGCGCTGTGCTGGGCAATAAGGACTTGGTGGTGAGCAAGGCAGCAGACCCTGCTCCTGCAGCCTGTGGTTGTGTGTCCCTCCACCTACCAGGTCCTGCGAGGCACAGCCCGGCACGAGGCCACTGTCCAATCCAAGGAGACGAATCAGGGAGGAGGCTGGTCGCGGGCAGCAGCTGCAGGGCCTGAACTCAGATGTGTCCTGCTTTTCCCCAGATGCTGATCTGTGGACAGTGGTGATGTCCTCAGGTTTTCCCCTTTAAGAAGTCAGGGTTGGCCAGGGCCCCTGTGTGAGGTTTCACCCAGCATCCAGGTCAGGACCCTGTTGCTGTGGTGTTCATGTGAACCTGGGTCATCCCTTCAGGATGTGCAAGTGAGTAGTTGGGGCACAGACCCCCACACGCGTGCATGGCCCAGCCAGACCCATCACACGACACTGACGGGCATGCCACAGGAAGGGAGGCAGACCGCTCCAGTGACATTCAGAAATGTGCGGGGCCCCTTCTCCTCTCCAGTCACAACCGGTCAGGGCTCACATCTGAAGCATGATGGGGCCTGGAAACAGGAAGCCACAACCACACGGGCAGAGTCTTGGGGCTCGGCGGGTGCCAGTGGATGTCACAGTTTCCATCCCTGTGCATGGAGCTGCCTCTGCCTGCACTCATGCGACCTAATGAGCAGTAAAGCATTTGTCATCTCTAGCACGATGACAGGACTCTCCCCTTGGCTCTGTGTTGACTGTTGTCCCCAGGCGGCACCTTCAACACTTAGAATTTGTCTGGGCATAGGTTCCCTCTGCCTTCTTTCCCTCATGAAAGTTCTCCCACCTGTCAGTCAGGAAGCAAGTGGGTCCTAAACACCTGGAGAAGCAGGGTGGTGTGAGCCACGAGCAGAGTCATGTCAGGACTGGGGGTAGGCCCACGTTGCCGTCAGCTGGCGGTCAAGTCCGCTTAGTTCCCCAGGACTCCAGAGTGACCTGGCGAGTGCTTCCCCATAGTAGCGTTATGGGCAACATGAGCTGCTGTGGCCAATCTGCACGGCGGGCCGTGCCACCCATGCTGGGAGCAGCAGCCCAGCCCAGTGCTGTCCTCTACTGTCATTACCCAGAGGACAGCTCAACGTTAATCCCCTGGAGTGAAAGGGGAATTGACTTTCCCACTGCCGTTTTATGCCTTTGTTTAAAACACTTCTTATGAAGCGCAAAACACTTCTTATGAAGAAGAAAACCCATTCCCACCTTGCCTTGCATGGGCTTCAGCAATGGGTGCACCATGTTTCTCCGCATTGTGAAGGATGTGCCAGCTCGTAACAACAGTCACTTCTGTAGGCATATCTGGTCAGAGCCGAACTGCGTTCTCACAGAGAGCTCTCATTTCTCTCTGTACTTTTTAAAATTTAATTTTCTTTTTTGTGTAGAGACAGGCTCTTGCTCTGTTGTCCAGCCTGGTCTTGACCTCCTGACCTCAAGCAATCCTCCCACCCCGCACGTCAGGCATCTCTCTGTGATTGTTCAATGAGTTTCCTTCAGGAAAAGTAATAAGCCAAGGTGCATTGGCTGGCATAAAACTGGAGACCTGGCAGCTCCCAGACCCTGTTCCTCAGTTCGTATTTGAGGAGACTGGTGTGGTGGTGGCTCCAATCACATAACCATCGCTTTGAAGTGTAAATGTGACAGCTACTCTGGGACCTTTATTAGTCTACTTTAGGTCATCATATGAAATAAAGTAGAATGCTGTGTCTGTATTGTGTGCCCTTGAGCTCAGTTATGGGGCAGAGTGTGCAGCTCACCTGATTTGTCAGCCCTCCATGCCCCAGCCAACTGCAGCTGAGGCATTTCTCAGCTTGGCCTCTGCCTCCCGGCCACCCCTCCACCCCTACCCCAGGCTCCCCTCTGGCTGCAGGAGGCCTCCAACCCCATTTCCCGGAGAAGGGGAGAGTGTGGGAGAAGGAGCCCTAAACCAGGGGTTAGGGTACCTGGTTCCATCCCAGCTCTGCTCCTTCAGGGCTGTGTCCCTTTCCTGTTTTCTAGGCCTCAGTTTCCCCATTTGTACATCAAAGGGGTTGGACCAGAATCAGCACTTCCCCAATAGATGAGGATACATGAGGTTTGCAGACATTTTTGCAGTTTGCAGAATTTCCAAGTCTCAACCCAGACAGTTTACCCCGTCTGTAAAGTCATGCAAGCTGAAGCACTACATTTCTTTACTGCACCCAGAGTAACTCAGTGCAGTGACCCTGGCTCTTAACCTCATCAAGACACATGCATCAAGCCAGCCCATGCCAAACACCGAGCCAGCCCATGCCGGACACCAGGCTCAGCCACGAGTCTGCTGTAGGGCTGAGGACAGCCTGTAGAGTAGGGACAAGCTGAGCTGTGGTGCACCAAAAGGC
Organism: Carlito syrichta; assembly: GCF_000164805.1. Classification (NCBI taxonomy): domain Eukaryota; kingdom Metazoa; phylum Chordata; class Mammalia; order Primates; family Tarsiidae; genus Carlito; species Carlito syrichta. The sequence goes on from NW_007247448.1 coordinate 43,615, forward strand.
TGTGGTGCACTGCAAGGCTGCTGTGTGTACCGTGATGCCAGCAAGGGGAGGGGTGAGAGAGCCTGTCCTGAAGAAGGACACTGGAGCTGGGCGCTGGAGCACCAGTTGGAGCTAGCAGGCGAAGGCTGAGGGAGGAGTCCCGGGTCTCTACGGTGGCCCACAAGGTCCCGTGGCAGGCAGGGGGAGCTGGGCTTTGAGGGTAAGAGGGAAGTCCTGTGTGACTGGAGCTGGGGAGGGGGTGAAGGAGGGTGGTGTGCCCGGAAATGGGAGTGGAGGCAGCAGCCAGGCTGGGCAAGGCTGTACCAGGCATACTCAGGGTTTAGGCTCTTGGCTCGTTCTTAGAGCACTGGGCGGCTGGTGAGGGTTTCAACCTGGGTGTGGTGTGATCCTATATGGGTGTCCCCTGTGGGTCAGAAACCTGATGTGTTTTCATGGGTTCCTGATAGCGACATTCTCCTCTTGAAAACCCTGAAGTGCTTACTGTACCCACACCATCCCGTGAAATGAGCCTGCAGAACTCAAGCAGTAAGGCCAGGCTCAGCTAGGGGTGGGAGGTGGCTGTCTGACTCACCCACCGGCTCCACACCCTGTGCCCCCTTGCCCTACTCCATAGGTCACATGGGTGAAACACACGCATAGGCTGCAGGACACACACGGCAGGTGCACCCTATACAGACAAGCATGGGAGGGGAATGGTGATTACAGGTGGGTTTTTTAGGGAGGGGTTCTCTTGAAGACGGTATCCCTGAAAGTGGAAAGAGAGAAAAGGAGTAGAAAGGGGAATCTTGACAGTGAAAATACAAGTATTGGCTTGGGTCTGTTCATTCCCTCCAGCATCTCAGGAGGGCACTACTTCAGACAAAGGTGGGCTCTTTGATGAGACACAAAGATGAATGTGACATGGAGAGCTTGTTCTGGGTGACCTCACAGTCCCCTCCCAGGTTCTGCGATTGTCAGTTCAGACGGGGCCTCCTCAGAAAGCAGCCTCCAAGGGGTGTTCTGCCAACACCTGACTTGTGGTTTCACAAAAGGCCCCACAGCATACTCCTCCTCACCAGGGTTCCGTGGTAGGTGACCAGCTTAGGACCGGGCACTCTGGGGTGTGAGTCTTCACTCTGCCTTCAAGTTGCTGTGTGTCCTGAGGCTCCTGACTGACCCCCTTTGAGCAGACTCCAGTTTTGTGCTAAGTTGAGATCAGCACTCTCTGAGCCCCTCCCCAAGCCTGTCCCCTGGCTGGCAGCGGGGCTCACGATGGGAGATGGCAGGGCACTGCACAGGTTAGAATTTTTCAGGTCTACTACTGTCAAGTGACACAGGCCCCGGGCACTGGCCTCCCAGGAGTGACAAGCTGATGTTGAGAGTGGGTCCTACAGCCATGTCACCCAGCCCCACCTCACCCTGCAAGTACACCCCTTGCTGCTGGGCTCCTCGACCTCGACCGTCACGATCCACAGCCTGTGCCTTACCTTCCCGGCCCCAGCCAAGGCCATTGTTCATGTCTCAGACATTCAGGAGCTGTACATCTGTGTGGTTGACAAGGTCAGCGGAAGCTTCATGATGGGCCCTCTCGGCTGACTCACAAACTGGGGAAGGGATGTGGCCGTGGGAGGCATTTTCCCTGTGGCCCTTGCTTCTCCTCCTGGCTCCTACATCCGGCCCCTTCATGACCTTGCAGTGCTGTCTCTCATCTCCATTGCGGAGGATGATGCAAGGTGACCTCTGGTGGTATGTCCTCACCCAGCTTGGCAGTAAGCTCTGCTAGACATCATCTCTGAGTTAGCCTTGACTGAGGGAATGCACATCTTCAGCTTGTGAGATTGTAACAGCCAGACACACACCTCGCTGAGCACGAGGTCTCTCCCCAGAATGCAGGGTTCGGATCCTCTGGAGTTTCAGTAGCAAATGTATTCACTACTGATGCCAAGCACCATTGTGAAAATGAATAAATAATAGATCTAGGGTTTTCTTTCACATAAACAGGGAATTTTATGACTCCAAATATCTGAGGTAACTGAAGCTAGGCTTCTGGGTTTCCTTTCAGCTTCTGATATTCCTGGATGGATAGAGGAGTCAGGAATTAAAAGGGGAATGGTAAGCAGCTTAGAATACTTAAAAAGAGAACCTCAAATGCCCTCCTGTAATCTTGTTTCCACATCTAATTTGTTGACTAGATGTCTATTTCTTCACTAAGTATTTCAGACTCTGGTTTCCTAAAACTCTTACATAGCCAGGTGGGAGCTGTTCAGTCAGTGAGCATTTATTGAACTTCTACTGTATGTCTGCTGTTGTTCTAAGCTGTGTGTGATTCTCCTAACTAGAGTGTTAGTTCTTTTAGAGTAGAAAGTGGCACATATGCCTGTAAGTATCCCAAAGACCCCCTGATATACAGCAAACAATCAATTTTAATGTGTTGATTGATTTATAATCCAGAGGTTAACTGGATGACTCCCCTCCCTGATTCCCAGGTCTGTGGGCGATGTTAGTGATGCTGTCTCAGAAGGCTGTGGTGTACCACAGGGGATAGGGTCAGCCATCCCTAGGCCACTCTTGAGCCTCCATCCCCACAATGCAGGTAGAGATTGGGAAGACAGGGCATACGTCCGAACGTTGGACTTACGAGGAACCTTTCCTGGTGGAGTAGTGCCCCTTCATGGACTTGAAGCTCCGAGCAGTCTCCCAGATCATCACATTGGTGTGAGTCCTCCTGAGGGTCAGAGGAGAGCATCTCAGATGCGGCACTGACCCCAAGTACAGTCTCTCCCACAGGCCTGTCTTGGTGAAGTCCCAGCCCTGCCCTCTGTCTGAGGGCCTTCGATGAAGCCCTGGACAACTACACCATTGTATTCCTCATCCACAGCACAGCCATCAGCTAGACCAGCCTCATCACCTGTGTGACCCATAAAGCTGGACAGAAGCTCAACTCAGCCCCACAACAGATTGAAGTAACACCATTTCTTTTCAGACTGCGGGAATCAGTCTGCTGGTGGGGAGGGGTGTCTTTGTTGTGATTGACCGGGAACTTCAGCGATAGTCCAGGAAGCCACTGTGAAGGGGCCGTGTGAAAACCTGTACCCCGCAATGTCCTCTGAACAAAGGCAGCCATGCTCCACCCCAGGGTCTGGGAGGCAGCAGTTAGATTAGCAGGACTGGAGGACAGGCTGAATCACTTACTTCCCTCTGTGATATGGTGGGAACATGTGGCCCAGAGAAGGGGCATGTCTGGTCACAGGGCAAGGGGACAGTCAGAACTGTTTTCAGAAAGTGGTGGCTGGATGGAAGCCTGGTCAGATCGTGGCTCGTGTGTAGAACCCCTCAGAACAGGCACATCGAGGGCAGCAGGTGCCCATCATGGGACTATGCCATGCCACAGAGGGCCTTGTAACAGACACTCCTGACATCGGTTGTTCCTGGATGAGGGGGCTCTAAGGTCCCAATGCATCTCAGGTGAGTTGTGGGGCTGTCTCCTGGCATTAGATTATGATAGGAGACCCACAGCAGCCAGAGACCAAGGCAGTCATAGCCAGTGCATCATGCCCAGTTCTGAGCCCAACAGTGGCATGAAGCTGGCCCCTGCGGACATCCTCCTGGGACTGAGCCATGTGTGGGCTGGGGGTTTCATCCGTATCTGAAACCAGTGAGTGCAGTTTGTGCCTCTCAATGGGCCACACCTTTCTTCTCCTGGAAATGAGGAATTCATTTCTGCCTATAAATAGCGCAGCCTTGCAGAGACTTGTCCTTCCCCACAGAGCAGGGCTGTGGCCCACTGATGCATTCATTCACCACAAGCACCAGAGCATCCATCAGGAGGAGACTGTAGGGGGTGCAGGAGGAGCTGGGAGCTCTTCCCTGCCTTAGGGCACCTGTGACTGGTCTCTGCCCTGGCCAGTCCTTGCCCCAAGCCCCTCTTTCTTCATCCTTGATTCCCTTTCAGGACACTGAGGTAGGGAAAAATTCTAAGGCATTTTTTCAGTAGAAATTTAGAGAATTGTAGCATAAGAGGCGCTGGGGGAGTGCTGCAGGCCTTGGTGGCACAAGTTGTAATCAGAATCCCTGGAGAACTTATTGGGATGCAGATAGCAGGACCCACCTCTAGCTCATGTGTCCTGGTGGCTGGAGGACATGCATTTCTAGTGCATCCCCAGGGAGGGATGTGATGACTGCCACTCTGGGGGAGGTCTCAGATGAGTCAAAGGTCCTTATTTCCATGGGGTTTCATATGTCATGAGACGAAGCACAGTCACAAGTAGCAGAATGAGCCTCTGAGAACCACGGAGCCTCAGCTGAGGGGCTGGGGTGCAGGTCCCTCAGTGTTGGCCGCGGATCCTGGGCCCCTGGTCACTCTTCACAGAGGAGCCATATCCATAGCCCGTGTTCTTCTCTCACAAAACCTGTGGAGTGTGAGTAATGCATGTCCTCCAACCTGGAGCACAGCTGTCCCCTTCTAATTTATATCTCCCACCCAGTTCCAGTTGATACCCAGGAAGGCAAGGCTGCTCATGGGGACCATGATGCAGGTAAGAGCCCAGAAGCCATGTTCTTCCTCATCCTGGCCTGGGTCAGGTCCCGGCAAGTCCACTGCCCCCTACCCTGGCTCCAAGCATGCCTCTGTTGTACAATGCCACATGTTCTAAGATGGGAGCCATCCGCCTGGTGCCCTCGCTGTCCGAGAGGATGGCATGAGCCACCCAGCACGGCAGGTACTGATGACCTGCTGTTCCTCCCCTCAGGTCATGCCCCTGGCCTCAGTCCAACATCCTTTTCTCCATCAGCAGTGAGAGTGCTGTGCTAATAAGCAGTGACGGGCTGGTGCGGGGACTTGTCATGAGCAACAGCACCATCTTGTGCAGGCAATGGACATGGAGACCAGCAAACTGGTCATCATCTGGCAGGTAACAGATGTGTGTCGGAGACTGGTGCCACCTGAATTTGCCCAGGGCAGCCAGCGCTGGTAATATGTGCGCTGCTTCCAGAGACAACTGGAGTCAGCGCCGGCATCTGAGCTTGGGACGAAGGCCTCCTTGCTGGGTTGGGCTCTGTCTCCTGAAGACCACGTCTCTCCAAGGGATCTACTTCTCCCTTGGGTCTACAGCCCCTGCCCGGTACCCCTGCCTGGGACAGCCCTGCCAGCATGGGTGCACCCAGACCCATGGGGTTGATCCTCTCCCGGCTGAGTATCCCCAGTTCTCCTGCTTCTCCTTATGGGACAAGGTCTCCAAGTCTCTCACCACCACCGTGGACACTTTACTGGATGCGGATGACGGCTGTGGTGAGGGCAGGCTCTGCCGAGCACTTCACATCCTCCTTCCTCAGTCCGTGCGCCTCCTGCTGCATTTGCTTGCGCTTCCCCTTTGTAGCTGAGGGGCCTGAGGGACCCGCCAGTGGCCCAGCTTGGCCCGTCCTGCCCAGCGTCAGAGCTCTCGGCCCTGTTGCTGGCCCTCTGATGCAGGGCCTGAGGATGTGCTGACAGGAGAGCGGGCGCTGCGGGCCAAGACATGTGCTGTGGATGGCGGCGTGTCTCTAGGGTTGTGCTAGAATTAAAAACCCTTGAACTGCAGATCTGGGTTTGTATCTGCTGGAGAAAACAAAAACCCAAGTCATCCACTCGTATCTCTTGCTCCTCCAGAGGTTAGGTTCTCTTCAAAGCCTCTCTGCAGTGGGGGAGGGGATGGGAGGGGAACCTTCCTAATTGCTTTTCTGAGTTGGCACTGAAGCTAGCCGGTCAAATGAGGGGAATCTTCTCCCAGAAATCAGTGGGACCGACTCCAGGCAGCTGACAGTCGGTGTCTGGAGTCTGACAACTTACTGCCTTTACTTCTCAGGGGTGGGTCCTCCAGAAAAGAGGTGAGAGGTCACATCCACATCCTGACAAGGGAGGGCTACACTCTGGGGCCTCTGGATTCTCCTTGAGCTCCTTTGCCTGCCATGACATGCACAAGCATCCCAGGGACATTTGCTTTGGGGTCCCACTCGCAGTCACACCAGAGACCTGCTCTGTGAGGAGAGTTCCATGCTGCGTCACACGGCTGTGGACAAGTCTCTGTTCTGGGACTCGATCATCCTTTCCTCATCCAGAATCAGGCCCCCCGAAGTAGTTTATGGTGACTTGAGCTGACAGCACCTCAACACAGTGCCTGGGGGAGCTGGCCAGGGTGCACCCCAGGAGGGGCCTAGACACACCCCTGTTCTCAGGGCTGTTTTTGGTACAGTGCTGAGGTCATTAACTGACTCCTTTTTCCAGCAGTTTCTGTATCTGCCTCCAGGTGTCCTGGTTAAACTCAAACCACACAGTCTTTGTGAATCGTGAGGTACAGGCCCGATCCTGTTGTTGATGTTGTCAAGACGACAGGAAAGCACTGGGGATGTAAAGACCTGTCCTGGGCCACAGCAGGTTCAGATGGGCTTCCTCGAGAGTCGCATCAGCACCGCCAGGGCCCTGGGCTCCTTTCTCTACGGAGGGCCATGGCCTCAGGAATGGGCTCACTTTCCCCTCCTGGGCAAAAGCAGCTGAAAGGGCAAAGGCTGGAGATTCAGTCAGTGGAGCTCAGGGCCCCATGTCTCCTTCCAGCTATCCCTCCTCTCAAGGTTTTACCCTTGTGGAGCCCCCACCCTCTCTGGGCATCCCACCTGGCAGGTTGGGAGAGGTGCTGGGGACAGGCCCTGGTGGTCCCAGGCAGGTGGAATGGCTGCACTGCCAGCCCCATCTGAAAGGCATCTTCTGGAGCCCAGGAAGGCAGGGGCTCGGCCTGTGGCCTGACTCCACACCGGCATGTGATTCTGGCCAGAGGCCTCCAGGCCCAGCTGTCCAATCCAGGTCACAGGATCAGCACCCCAAGGCTGCGAGGTGGGCCAGGACTGGCAGGAGGAGACTGAGCCATGAGAAGGATGAAGGAAAGCAGGGGAGCAAATGCCTATCAAGCACCTATGATGTGCCAGGCATCAGCCCGTTCCCAAGGCTCAGAAGATGGGCTCAGCATGAGCACCTGGCAGGAGGGATCAAGGGTATTAACAGCCCAAGTTCAGTATGAGTCCACAGCACTCTCAACAGGCAAATCAAGTTCATCTTTGGCCAGATTAATAGGAGTGTGGAGTTAAGAATGGAAGAGGATATAAGGTCTGTTCTCATCAGACTCTACCAGGCTCCTGCATTTGTCCCTGTACTCTGCTCAGTCAGACAGAGAGGCTGGATTGTGGGATTGGGAGGGTCTGGAGACCTGTCCTCTGAGGGCTTTCCAACCTAGAGAAGAACAGACCCAAGCCCTGGCCCCGAGTGTACAGTGCTGACCTGGATCAGTGGATCAGACAGGTCTGCAGACTCAAAAGACCAGGCTGGGACTCCCAGGGGTATGGGAGAGGCAGTGGCAGGCCCATGCAGGGTGAGCCACCCATAAAGCCAGGCCTCCCTGGGCAGAGGAGCATGGCACTGGACGTCCTGTGAGTGTCATCTTGCCATGTGACTCCAAGCAGAAGCCTCTCTCCCTCCAAGGTCCCTTCCTGAAAGACACCTGGCCAGCACGGAGTTCCTGTGGCCAGCCAGGCTGAGCTCCTCCCTTTCCCTAGGACATCATGGAAGTGAAGGTGCTACTGCTTCTGGCAGTGAGGATTCACACCCCCATCACACGCAAGTTTGGATGGGGACCCAGGTGAGGCAGGGCCTCTCGGGCTGCTCCTGTCTGTGTGCTCTGAGCAGCCTATTGTGGGTCGCGGGCTCTGAACCCTGATCCAACAACCACTGCAGGAGCGCTACCTTGAGCTCAGGTACCCCTCCCCCTCCCCATCAACTGCACCCACCCCTGTCTATCCATGAGTTGCTCCAGACCCAGGAGACACCCTCTGTTACTTGCAGCACGGAGCTCCTTGTGTGCACCACTTCTATACTCTGGAGTCCATGTTGTGAGTCACTGAGGAATACTGCTTCCTGTCCGAGTGTCACCTCCCACACCTAGGGCAGTTCTGGGCACCTGACAGGAGCCCTCAGGCCTGTGGCATTTGCTCTACCATGTGCTCTCTGTTCATCCCTTTGGTGTTCAGAGCAGTCCTGCGAGGTTGGTGTCAGAGCCATCTCTGTGCTGCGGATGAGCCAAGCAGCATGCAGAAAGCTCGACACATGCCCAAGGTCACACGGCTAGAAAGTGGTGGCCCTAGGAGCAGACAGGCGGCCTGGTGCGACACCTGTTTGTCCTTTTGGCCACGTCACCTCCACCTGTGCCCTCTGGCAGGCACTCAACAAATATAGAACAAAGCAGCCCAGGGCACCCCACCTATGTGCATCCCTGTGAGCAGGGCCCCTGGTGACAGCAGGAGAGGGAGTCCTGGAGGCACAAGGACTATGGGGCAGTGGGAGTTGTGCCACTGGCGTCCTTAGCATCCTAGGGCTTTAGGGGGTCCTTACAGAAACGGGTTTCCCAGTCACAAGGCATCACCCACAAAGGAGAGGGGCAGGTGGGGAGGACAATCCTGCCTCTGGCTTGTCTGATATTTCATCAAACCTTCCCATGCTGTGCTGTGCCTTTCTTTGTTGATTAGCGAGGAATGGGACACGGCTCCGTAACATCTCCCTTTTCAGCATCTTCATCTGGACCCACCAGAGCTGACTGAGTCCTCCCGATTTGTCTGTGTGCTCCTGCTAGAGCGTCAGCTCTTTGAGGACAGGAAAGGCTTCAGTCCTCCTGAACCCAGGATCCACATCTAGCCAGGGGTTGGCACATGGAGGGGGCTCAGTGAACTTTGTTGACCGTGTAACTGATTAAAACAGGACAAGGAGCTGGCCTGGAAGCTGAGAGGAGTCCCTAATCCTACTTCAAACAGGTAGTCCCGCCTTTTGGGGGGATGGGTGACATGGGGCCTGGGAAGGAGGTGGTAGGAGAGGGAAACATGCTGCCATGGGGCCTGTGTACACAGAATCTGGCTGTGCTCGGTGGCTCAGCCTGTAATCCCAGCACTTTGGGAGGCCAAGGCGAGTGGATTGCTTGAGCCTGCAGGTTCGAGACCCGCCTAGGCAACTTGGTGAGACCTCATCGCTACAATGAATCAAAAATTAGCCGGGCATGGTAGCGCACGCGCCTGTAGTTCCAGCTACTTGGAAGGCTACTTGGAGGTGGAAGGATTGCTGGAGCCCAGTAGGTTGAGGCTGCAGTGGCCATGAGCGTGTCACTGCACTCCAGTCTGGGCGACAGAGTGAGTCTCCAACTCAAAATAATAATAATAATTACACAAAATCCAGTGGGTGTGGGAGGAGGACATGAGCAGGCACTTCCAGGAAAGGACACAGAGACAACCAGCAGCTGGACCCCGAACCTGCTGTCTCAGGCATCACACCATCTCCCACACAGAGGGGAGCAGCTCCCAGGGTGTCCTGGAGACAGTGGTCACATGACAACCTGGCCAATCAGCAGAGCCCATCATCCAGCCACTATGATTGGCTCAGATCCCAGCATGTGACCAATCAGGTGCCAAGAGTCAGGCCATACACTTGGGACCCTAGAGGACAAGAGGTTCCATTTCCGTTGGGCGGTTGGGGCAGTTGGTACCATCCTGTCACATCGAAGGGAAAGCTCACCTGGGACTGTCTCCAACACAGAGGGAAGTAAGTAGGACCAGAGGCTGTGAGAGGTGATCTTGGGATGAGGCCCGCCCCCGCCGAGCTCCTGAACCTGTTTCCGTGACTGTCTTCTAGGCTGGAGCTCTCACGTGTCCTGGAAAGGGTCAGCAGTCGGCCACCTTTCAGCCTTGAGTGGCGTGTGGCATCTATCTCCACTGCTGGACTTGCTGTGGGGGAGCAGGAGCAGCCAGGGACTAAGGTATGTGAGTGGGGCGGGGGGCGAGTTCCCTTAAGGCTGCACTTGGCCTTGTGCCTCAGAGGGTTAACCTCTGTTCTAGGAGGAGTTGGGGGGGGGGGAGCTCGGTTTTGTGGTTCCCAGAAGTCAGATGGCAAACAGCCTAGTACTCCACAATGCACACAGTCCAGCCTAAAGGTCATGGAGGATTTGTGAATCCTGATGATGCAGATTTTTCAGGTCAGCCTGAGCTTCGAGAGAGTCAGCTCAGCGGGTCAGCCAGCTGATCCCCAGAGAAGGTGGACTCAAGGGACTGGTAAGCCTAGCCTCGGAAGTGTTGGCTCTAGTGGGCTGGCAAGCCAAGCCCTGATAGTGTTGCAGATTCCGTGGGCTGGCAAGCCTAAACCCCAGAGTGTTGGCTCTAGTAGGCTGTTAAGCCAAGCGCTGAGAGTGCTACAGCCCCCAGAAGCGTCTCAGCTTCAGAGTCTTGCCTTCTTCCAGCAGCTCTCCCAGTTCAGCCAGCTCTGTTGGCTGGCAAATCAGCCTCTAGGGTGCACAGCTCTTCAGGTCAGGGTTCTTGTCTTGTGCCCAGGAAGAATGAGGGACACAGACAGCTGGAAGGTGAGAGAAAGCAGGATTTATTGAGAGGACAGAAAAGCTCCCACAGTCGTAGGGGATCCAAGGAGGTTGCCGGTTTGGGGGGCCAAAACCTGGTGCTTATGTAACCCTAAGACTGAACCGATTGGTTGGTATTTGGCAGAGGGCTGATTGGTCATTTTTCTAACCCAGCAGTGAGTATTTAAGCTCTAGCTTGAGAGGCAAGCAGGGAGCTTGTTTACCAACGCCAGAGTATCAGCTTGAGGGGCCTGCTGGAAGTTTGCTACATTGTTACTGGAGGACCCACCCTATCTGTCTGCCTAGCTTTTCTCTAGCTATCTCCTGTCTCACTAACACTGGGGCCTTGGGTTAACATGAAAGAGAGAGGATCCTGGTTGGAACCACCTGGAATCAGAATGTGTGGATCAGGGTATTCCCCAGGTCAGGAAAGCTCAACCAAGACTTCCTGGGGTGCCGTGGCTGCTCATGCACTGGGGCTGACGAGGGTAAGGCCTCGAGACCAGGATGGTGTGGCCTGGCTGAATGACCTTGCTGGGCTCCTCAAGGACAGCTCTGGGTGACACGGGGCTCCCGGGCTTTGCTTTAGCTTTCCTGGTGCGCATGAGAGGAGAGAAGCTTCTGGGAAGGTGGGTGTGCTCTACTTGGGCCTACCATGTGCCCAGCACAGCAGCCCTGTAGGCTACTGAGGAAGGTGGTGCAGAGAGGATGAGGGAAGCTCCAGGTCATGGGATCTGTCCCAGGTCGATGCCCGGCCCTCACTCTATCAAGTTCACCAGACTCCAGAGGAAAGTATCCTGCAAATGGGCACCAGGTATCAGTACTGAGAGGTTGCCAGACCAACGGTCTTGATACCCCAAGAAGGAGGACTGGGAGTCTGCAGGACCAGGCATAGTCCCAAGGTGCCAAGCAAAGCTGTTCTCGATTGGTGGACCAGACCCCACCCAGACACCAGACAGGGTTTGATTCTAGCTCTGTCTTTAGGTGAGGCACTTGGGTCCTCTGTGCCTCAGTTTCCCTTTCCTCACAGCTACTTCTCAGGCAGACAGGAAGATGAAATGTGCCAGCATGTGCCAACACCCCCAAGCAGCGCTGCCCCCTCCCCACCCACGAGCACTATGGGGGAAGCAGCAGGTGCCATCTGCTTGGGCTGTCTCTCTCCTGCAGTGGATGAGGAAGTCAGGCAGTGGGGGAGGGGCTTGTCCTGATTCTCACTACTGCTCCCTGTCCTGCAAAAGTTTGGGACGTGGCTGGATGCTGTCCTCTGCTCTCCTGGTTGTCCTCACTCCCTCGCCACAGTGGCTCATAAACTCTTCTGAATCTGTGTCCCCTCCCATAGGCCTCTCTCTGCTTCACCCCTGCCTGCCTGGCATCATCACCTTTCTCCTGGGATGAGTTATTAGGAGAAAACTCAAGTGATTTCATACCTCTTCCCCCAAGCCCTCGGTCGTGGTGGGGTCAGTGACATCATGGACGCAGGCTGTTGCCCATGAATGAGGGAGTCTCAGGGAAAGAGGAAAGCTGTCATACCTGCCCGATGTGTCCTGGACCAGCTGAGTGGAGCGGGGTCTCCCTGTCCAGTCAGCAGTCCTCGTAGCCCAGAGGAGAGCCGAGCTAGAGGCTTCATCATCACGAATGCCTCCAACAATTTTTGATTGTTTGTGTGTTTTTAGTCAGAGTCTCACTTGTCGCCGAGACTAGAGTGCAGTGGCACGCTCACGGCCACCTCAGCCTCAACCTGCTGGGTTCAGTCAATCCTTTTGCCTCAGCCTTCCAAGTAGCCAAAACTACAGTGTGTGCCACCAAGCCCACCTACTTTTTTTTTTTATTTGTTGTAGAGACATAATCTTGCCATGTTGCCCAGGCTGGTCTCAAAGGATGGACTCAGGCAGTCCTCTTGCCTCTGCCTCCCAAAGTGCTGGGATTACAGGTGTGAGCCACTGTACCCAGATTGCTTCCAACAATTTGTGCAGCTACTTTGCTGGCTAGTCATTGGACAGAGAGATGAGGTGAGCACAGGCTAGTCAGGAACTGGGAGAACTTGGCAGCAAGGGAAGGGGTGGCTGTGAGCTGACCTCAGACCCCCCCTCAGCCTGGGTGTTCTCACTTAAAATGGGTAAAGCAAAGGCTCCAGGTCAGGGCTGTGGCTGATGTGAGTAGCAGCCTGGTCAATGTCCAGAGACCGTCCTGAGCACCTTCAAGTAATGTGGGTACCTGAGCAATACCCTGTTTAGCAGGTGAGAAGACTGAGGCACAGAGTTATGAAGTAACACAGCTGAGAAGCTCCCAGAAGAAGAGGGAGAGGAAAATCTGGAGCAGAATATTCAGCCATCGGAGCTGAGCAAGGGGAACGGTAGGTTTGAAGACCCAGAGCAAATACACCCATGGGAGCTGTCCTGGCAACCGAAGGCTGGTCCCACCACAAGACTCTAGCCTGTGTGCTCCTGTCACTCTGGCTTCCCTCTGTCCAAATGCCTCCGGGTTGTTTCCTGGGGTGACAGCTTGACAGCTGCCCCCGTGTCCCCAGGATCAGTGTGTGGGTATGGTGCTGTGCGTGTCCTTCCTTTATACCTGTGAAAAGGTGGCTTTTAATCTGTGAATGGGTAAGCCCTGTCTCATCTCCCTAGCTGGACAGCGAGGCCTTCCCAGCAAGATCTAGGTCTAATCCCTCTCTGGGAGGCCAGTGGAGCTTGACCAGATGACCAGCATGCCATCTTCCCAGAGAGGAAACCACACCTGCAAAGGCACAAGGAGAGATAATATCTGAGGCCAACCCCATGCTTCGGGGGGTGTAGTAGAAAGGGCAGGTTGGGGAGTGCTGGAAAGGTCAGCATGGAGACAGGTCACCCAGAAACCCAAGAGCCTAGTAAGGACCTGGGACTTTCCCTGAAGTAGGGGAGAGCCAGACACGGATTTAAAGAACAGCAGCACTCGGTGACCACACATCGCATTGTTCAGCAGAAACTGCAAAGTGGAGAGCAAAAGGGAACACAGTCTCCCATCCTGTCCCCACCTGCTTCTGCTTTCCCTGGCCCTACTCTCTTGGGATGAAGGAGAATCTTGGCTGCCTAGTCAGACTGCAGGACTGTCCCTGTCCACCACCCCAAGTGGGCAGGGTCACTAAATGTAAAGATACACATAACCTCCATCTGGACCCTGTGTGAAGGCCAGGGCAACCCTGGGCACTCAGGCTCCTTGGGAATCCATGGAGATGCTCCTGAAGGGCGTCTGCACCCACAGGTTCCCTGGCTGATGTGGAAACACAAGGGTCCTGGATCGCTGGACTTGCCTTATGAAAGCTGCCTACCCTCCACTGGCAGACAGCAACACGTTTTCTTCTGTGTATACTATTTAAATTTTTAATATTGTTTGGTAGAGACATAGTTTCCTTATGATGCTGAGGCTGTTCTTGAACTCCAAGACACAAGCAATTCTCCATCAAAACCTCCCAAATGCTGACAATATTGGCATGAGCCACCTCACTTGGCCAGCAAATTGTTCTGAAAATGAATGTAGAAAACCTCCTCATGGAGTCCTGCAGGGCCCATTCTTTCTTCTTAGAAAGAGGCAGAGGTCTTACTCTCTGGTCATCCAGCATGGAGGGAGCTGATGTCCCAAGATGTTCCCCGAAGGCAGCCATCTCCTTCTGTGTCTCCCCAACTTCTGCTAGTGTCAATGGGTAGAAAAGGAGGCCGTGGGGCCACCCTAGGGGTCTGCGCTGGGGTGGGTGGTAGCCTCTCCCTGTGCTTTCTTGTACCTCAGTATTAGATACCTGGCCATGATGTGGTTATACTTTTTGCATACTACAGATTCTTTAATGTGCTCTTTCTTAAATCTCATACCAGTCATGAGCTTGGTCCTTTGGGGGTCCTGGCAATCGGGGAGCAGCCCTGTCTATGGCCTTAGTGTCTCCTGGCTGGGGTGCTGACCCAGGTCTTCTGCAGCATGACCTCTAGTGTGTTGCTTTCCCTGGGGTCAAGGGTCAGAGACTTGTTGGTAACTACATCTAGCTGGTGTGAAAAATAACAAGAAGTTCCATATTTTGCGGTTGTTGTATATTTTCTCTGCGTTCCCTAATGTCCTTTCCCAAAAATAGTGGGTTTTGGCCACCATGGTATAGAGAATAGTGCCAAGGCACCACACACCTGTGTCTGGGCCGTGGTACTTGTGCCCCAGGAAGATTTCTGGGGCAGCATGACAGGAAGTCCCACACCTGGAGGTCAACTTTTGTTCTTTCCCAAATATGACACTGGACCTAAGGTCAGCAATTTTGACACAGCCGTGACCTGATGCCTGAACTCCAGGACGCAAGCAATTCTCCATCAAAACCTCCCAGCTGTGACCTGATGCCTGAACATGGCTGTGTTAAAATTGCTGACCTCAGCCGGGCTCGGTGGCTCAGCCTGTAATCCCGCGCCTTTGGGAGGCTGAGGTGA
>NW_007247448.1:58458-78888 GCF_000164805.1 Carlito syrichta
GATTTCTGCAGCATGACCTCTAGTTTGGGGCTTTCCCTGGGGTCAAGGGTCAGAGACTTGCTGGTAACTACATCTAACTGGTGTGAAAAATAACAAGAAGTTCTGTATTTTGCCGTTGTTGTATATTTTCTGAGTTCCCTAATGTCCTTTCCCAAAAAATGGTGGATTTTGGCCACCGTGGTATAGAGAATAGTGCCAAGGCACCACACACCAGTGTCTGGGCCATGGTACTTGTGCCCCAGAAATCTTCCTGGGGCACAAGTTTCAAGGCCCAGACACAAGGTTTTTTTGGTTCAGTACTAGAGAGCAGATAAGTCGAGGAAGAGCTCTCAAGCATCCTCCTCTCCCATGTGGCTCTGCTGAAGGATTTGTTAGAAAACCTCACCTCCTCTAGTATATTCCACAATTACGGGGAGGCTTTATTTGCTGTCAACAACTTGGAAAAGTTTGATCATGTTGGAATAATTGAGGGCCTTCATTACTTCAGTCTCTCCAAGAGAGCCACCTGAGGCCTGAGAAATCCAAATGTTGGTTGGAGATGACTTTCATGGCCACCTTGGTCCCCATCAGTACGTGCTGGCCCAGCTTCACTTCTACAAATCAGCCCTGGTTAATGGTCCTGAGGATCTGAGAATTTGAAAGGATCTTCTGACTGGTCATTTTGGAGGTGGTAAGGTATTGTTCAGAGCTCTCCTGAACACAAACTATACTCACTTGCTAAGGAACCACACCAACTCTATTAACTAGGTCAAGAAAACTAACAAACAATACTAACTTTTTTCCCTAATATCTGGCTCCTTTCTTTTCCCTCTTTTCAGGGAGTGGCCTCCAGCCAAGGCTGGTCTCTGAAAGATAGGCATATTCCCAGGAATGAGTCATGGGGTACTTCACTGTGTTAGCAAAAAGGGCAGGTGGGGCATGCTGAAATGGTCAGCAGGAGGACCTAGGGCCCAACAGCCCACTAAGGACCTGGAATTTGCCCTGAAAGGGGTGAGAGCTGGGCATGGATTTTAAGTACACCAGCATTAGGTGACCATCCAATGCACTGTTAAGCAGAAGGAAATCCACACTGAGCAGCAAAGGGGAACCATAGTCTCCCACCATGTCCCCACCTGCTTCTAGCTTCCCCTAGCCCTGCTATCTTGGGCTGAAAAAGAATCTTCTCTTACTGATCAGACTTTAGGACCTTCCCTGACCACCACTCCTAGTGAACAAGATTGCAGGTTAAAGATGTACACATCATGAATTCTGGTCACACACAAGGGTCTGGCCTTCTAGACATTCTCAGGTTACGTAGGACTCCCTGAGGAGTTGCTCCCTGAGGCTGTCTGCATAGACAGATTCTGTGGTTTATGGGGAAACACCAAACTCTTGGGATGCTGGAACTTGCCTCATGAAAGCCACCTTCCTGCCACCCACTCCTTCCTCTTGAACTATGTCTCTTGCCACGACCTCTCCCTTTGAACTCCCAAGATATCTGGCTCACTTAGAAGCTCCCTATCAAGCTCAGCCTGTCTGAAGGTCCATACCTGAACCAAGCCCCACATACTTAGTTTCTTGCTCAACCTTAGTTATCTGATGGATTAACTGGCACCGTTTATTTTTCCAAAAATTGCACATCTCTGAGGTTGAAAGGCAGCCAAATGTTCTGAAAATAAACTTGGAGAACCTCTGCATGGTGCCTGCAGGGCGCATCTTTCTTCAAAGAGGCAGAGTTCACCCTCTCTGGTCACCCAGCATGGATGGAGTTGGCTTCCTAAGATATTCCCTGGGGACAGCTGTCTCCTTCTGCTTCTCCCCAACTTCTGCTGATGTCATGGGTAAAAAAAAGGAGGAAACAGGATCATACTAGGGGTCTGTGTTGGAATTAGGGGACATTGTCTGCAGTTTGTGTTGGGAACCAGCAGGTGTTGTAGTGTCTGTTCTGGCTGCCATCTGCTCAAGGCCAGCCTGCTTTGATTCCTTCCTCTTTAAGTGGGCATAAAACATTCACTGAACTTTGGGGAATGGCTGAGGCCTGGCACGATGTCTAGAATTCAGGCACTGCACTTTAATGTGTGGTGGCCTCCCCCTATGCTTTCCTATAACTCAGTATTAGATACGTGGCCATGATGTGGTCATACTGTTTGCATACTTCAGATTCTTCAATGTGCTCTTTCTTAAATCTCATGCCAGTCATGAGCTGTGTCCTTTGGGGTTCCCAGCGACTGGAGAGTGGCCCTAACTATGGCCTTAGTGTCTCCTGACTGGTGCTTACCCATGGTTTCTGCAGCATGATCTCTAGTGTGGGGCTCTCCCTTGCGTCAAGAGTCAAAGACTTGCTGGTAACTATGTCTAGCAGGGGTGTAAAAAAATAACAAGGAATCTTGTAATTTGCTGTTTTTATATTTTCTCTGAGCTCCTTGATGTCCATTACCAAAAATGGTGAGTTTTTGGCCAGACTGGTCACTGGCCTCGGGGTAGAAGTTGGAGTTCCTGACTTTCAGGGTGGCCGTCACGGGGAGGATTATAAGGGCATCCTGCTCATTAAATGTGCCTTTCACCACTTTGATCCCTCTATCATCCACAAAGACTGAATGGGGAAACAGGAAGAAAACTACCAAGCCAGATCCCAGGAGACACAGCAGGATGGACAGACGGACATACTGCTTAGGTCTCTGAGGGCACAATCTCTAATCACTGTGAGATCAAAGCCACCAATTGATTTATTTGCTCTGTGGGAATACAGCCTGTCACTTGGCAGGTGAGACAGGTGATGCTATCTTTCCTGGTGAACTCTACACATGGGAACTGAACGATGGTTTCTTCCTGCTCTCGTTCAGCCGGCAAATCCTCCCTGTCATCCTCTTGCTTTTGCTTGCAGGAGAAGGGGAGAGCAGTGGTGGAATGCTGAGACCCCGTGGTTGCGTTGTGCCACTTATGTCATGTCTGGAGTCTTCCAGGCGGGAGCCAATGCAGCGTCCCGGACCACAGGACATAATCTCCTGGCAGCTCCTCCCGGGGCTGCTGCCCCAGCCACCTAACGTTTATATTTTTTAAAATGAGTGTTTGGAAGCCATATGTATACACCCTTAGAGAAAAATATCAAATCCGAAGGAAAAACATCTCCAACCCTGTCACACACCAAGTGTCAGAGCTCTGATCTTCATGCTCCCACATGGCATTAGCTGGCAGGACTCACCTTGTTTGGGGCTCGAGTCCTTGTGGTCAGCACAGGGCCTGTCAGTCCTGTTGTCTCCCTGGAGGAACAAAACCTGATCTCTGGGAGGTGCCACTGGGTTCTGGGGCCACTGACTTGGGCGTGTGTGTCTGTGTATGTCAGTCACAAGGTGCCCAGAATATGAGGACCAGAAACAAGGCAATGTGGAGAGAGTGAGGGCCAGAGGGAGCCCCCAGCCACACATTGGCTGATGCTACATTTTTCCATGCAGTGTACATGAGAAAGAGTAGGCATAAGTGTTTTTGAGCATGTGAGTTTGTATGTGTTTGTGTGTGTGTGTCAACATGATTGTATGTGTATGTGAGTATGAATGTATGTGTGTTACTTGAGAAAGTGTGAGTGGGTGTGTGCATAGTTTTTTGGGTATGAGTGGGTGAGGGTGTGACTGTGAGTGTGTGTGAATTGGCTAGTGAGTGTGAGCATGTGTGTGAGGGTATGTCAGTAGGTGAGTCAGTAGGTATGTGTGAGTGGATGAAGGTAGATGAGAGAGAAGGTAATGTGTGTGAGCATGGGGGTGTGAATGGGTGAGCTGTGTGAGTGAGCGCATATGGGTGTATATGCATGAATGTGAGTGGGTCATTGTGTGTGGATGTGTGAGTGGGTGAGCCTGTGTGTTGGTGAATGTGAACATGAGTGTGAGGGTGAGCATGTATGTGATGGACTGTATGCGAGTATGCAATAAAATGTAAGTGTGAGTGGGTAAGTAAGCATGTGTAACTGAGCGTGTGTGAGTGTGAATAGGTGTGACTGAGTGTGAACATGTATGTATGAGCATGAGAGAGGAGTGTAAGTGAATGGGAGTGTGTGCATGTCTATGAGTGTGAATGGTTCATGTGAGCATGTATGTGAATGGGTATGAGTGTGAGCCTGTGGGTATGAGTGGTGAGTAACTAAGCGTGAGTGTGAGTGTGAGCCTGTGGGTGTGAATGGTGAGTATGAGAGTGGGCGTGAGGAGGTCAGTGTGTGAGTGTGAACGTGTGGGTATGAATGGTGAGTTGGTGAGTGAGGGTAAATGTGAGTGTGTGCATACATGTGAAGTGTGAGCAGGTGAGTGTGTGTACATGTGCACACCCTTGTCTCTGGCCCCCTGGTTTCCCCAAGGGACACAGGGCATGTGTGGGCATGGGTCCCATGATGTTTCTTCCTCCCTAGGCCCATAGCGACAGTGGGAACTTCAGCTGGTTTTCATCAGGCTACATGGTTGCCGCAGCCACCATCAAGGGTGTGATGACCACAGGCAGTGACGCTGGTCTCAGCTTGATCCAGGCGCATGATGTCCAGCACCCACTCCATTTTGGCGAGATGAAGGTGAGGCCTCAGGACCAGGACGGCCCCGGGGAAGCCCAGAGTGGCAGAGTCCAGCCACCCCCTCTTAAGTAGCCCTCAGGCTTAATTCAGAAACACCCCTTAGCCTTTTGTCCTGGACTTGGTGTGGGCAGTGGCAAGGGGCCGAGGGGTCAAGCCCCAGCCATGCCCTTGGGAGCTCATGGCCACCTCAGGGAGATGGACAGGACATCCCCCACCAGGCAGGATGAGACCAGAAGAGCTAGCACCTGCAGGCCGGGTTTCTGGAGGGGAGACCAAAGAACACAGAAGACATCAGGACATGAAAAAGTCATTCCACAAACCTCCCTGGTCCCAAAAGTTAAAAATCTCGAATCAGAAGGACCACTCGGTATTTGGTTGTTAATTTACAATGCAAGGGGCCACCAGGCTCTGAGAGACCACCAGATTTCTCTCCCCTTACTTTCACTCAGGTACAAAGGCAGGTGTTCCCTATACTGGTCCCTGCAGCTTTTGTTTTTGTTGTTCTTGAGTCAGAGTTTCACTCTGTCCCCAGGCTGGAGTGCAGTAGCACAATCATGGCTCGCCACAGCTTCCACCTGCTGGGCTCAAGCAATCCTTCTGCCTCAGCCTTCCAAATAGCTGGGACCACAGGTGTATGCCACCACATCCGACTAATTTTTAAAAATTTATTGAAGAGATTATTGACCAAGCTTGTCTTGAACTCCTGGGCTTCTGGGCTCAGGCAATCCTCTTGCATCAGCCACCCTAAGTGCTGGGATTACAGGCATGAGCCACTGGCCTGTAGCGGCTGCACGTGGCTTTCAATGCTGAGTGACATGGGGCCATCTCACTTAACAGTGGTGTCAGGTAGGATTGGTCTCCCCAGCTACACCTCTGTCATCTCCAGCAGCAGTCCCTGACCCCAAGCCCCACATAACCTCAACCCCTTTGCTCCTTCATCTGGGGCAGAAAGGAGAGCCCCATAGTGTCCAGTCACAGCCTGCTCTCAGGGTATTGGGGACATGGGTAGACAGGCAAATTCAGTCTTCTGACCGAAAGCCACAGCTACACACACACAGCTGTCTAAAGTCAGATCTAGGAGAAGTACTTACTGGACACCACCGAGATAAGGCATAATGGTCCCATATGGGGATAAGTTGGGGTTCCCTTGTCCTCCTCCCCAACTCTCCCCTCTCGGCAAATGTGCCACCCTGCACCCGGTTGCTCAGCAGAAGTCTGAGGACAGTTCCTCAGGAGACAGAGGGCATCCCGGACACACCCTGGCTAGACTGCTGAGATCACGCTCACACCCACTATGCTGCAGCCTGGCCCCCAAGCCAGTTTCTTTGTCAGGTGAATGGGATTGTGAGAACCCCTTCCCAGCCAAGGGGTGGAGAAGCCTCAGGGAGTCGACAGCTCTCTCAGAACAGGGCCTGGACATGGCGAGCTCTGTCCCTCCCTTCACCCTCTATGGCCAGGTGACCCACACATCCACTCGGTGGACATTCAGAACACACCCCTCACCCTGGGTCAAGCTGCCCCATCTCTCCCTGGGATTTTCCAACACCTCCTCACTACCAGTCACCGGGCTGCTGATGGGCACACATAGGCCAGGGTGATGAGAGCCTCTGAAGTGTACCCAGCTTAGCCACAGTGAACACCGATGTCCCTCCATGGCCACACGCCCCGCGTGACCGGGCCCACTGCCTCTCAGACCCATCTCTTTCCACTTCCTCCTGCTCACCACACTCCAGCCACCGTGGGCATCTGGTCCCTTCAATGTACTGGCAGATGTGTGCCTCAGGACCTTTGCATGGACTACTCCTTCACTACCCTGGTTTTTCTCTCAGACCTCTGCCTGGCTGCCTTTGAACATGGTGCTCAGTTCTGACCTCCTAGGCTACCTCTTCGGAGAGGCCTTCCCTGCCAGCTCTGCCCCCAACTCAACCTGCTGCCCAGGACATGCTTCCCACAGACCTGTCCTGAGTGCCCAGCCCACAACAGCTCTTAGGAAATCTGAGCAATGGGCCTTGTCTCTCCCGTGGAGGCAGCTGAGCCCAGGCCATGTCCCTGTCCTCCAGGCATGTGCGATCGAACCCAGCAGCAAGGGGCTCACCCCATGCCAGGTGGAAGGGGCAGGTGGGCCAGGCTGTGGAGCTGCCTCTGAGGATCAACAGTCTCATGCCCAGGAGGGTGGGGAGATGGCCACTCTGAGCGATTGCTCTCATTTTGACTTGACAGTGAGGTGGAGAACCAGGTGGAGTGTTCCAGCTACTCCCAGGTCAAGTAGCACTGCTAAGCAGGGCCAGACAGGTGAAGGTAGACCACCCAGATTCCCAAATGGAGGGCTTAAGGCAGCAGAGGGGCCACAGCATACAGAGTAGCATTTGTCTCCTTGTCTGTCAGTTCTGGTTTTCTCTGGGTCTTGTCCATCTTGGCAGATGACTGACCTCTCTGAGCCTGTTTCCACATCTCTAAGTTGAGTGTCATCTAAATAGAATTGCATGTCAAAGGGCCTGTTTCAGCACCTGGAATGTAGCCGGTGCTCAGAATGCATTGTTGATAGGGGTTTGGGTTAGTTCCCGCGACACACAAGGCACAGCCTCCTGAGCACACTCATCTCCTCAGCATTCCCTGTGGTTTGGTGGTGACATGGGTGGTGACCCTGGCAATGAGTTTATCGAGTGTCAACCCTGCCAGGCACAGGGTAAATCTGTACACCCGATTTCACTGAGAAGTTGAAACGCCATAGGAGAAGTAACTGATGTTGGGTCCCATGTCAGATGAAGAAGCTGAGGTTATGTCACTGCCCAAGGTCACACATGGCCTGGGCTGAAGATCTGGGTGTGCCTGACAATGACCTGTAGTTTAGTCATTTGTGAGACAGGGTCAGGAGAATTGGCCCAGGTGGGCAAGGTTTCCTCTCTGATATGCAGAAGAAAGCCAAAGAACTGATGAGCTATTGAGCAAGTAACTATTGAGTAACATTCCAGCAGGGCTTTGGAAAGAACAGGGATAGCATTTGGTGGACGGGGATTCCTGCAACAGCACCCAGAAGTGGGCTGGTTCATGCTGCTTGTGCACAAGGTGGACCTGGAATGCCAGGACCTGAAAATCTGGAAGGCTTTGGAAGACTTGGATCTAGTGTACAGGCAGTGGGGAGTCACTGAAGGTCTTTGAGCAGAAGAGTGATATGATGCTGGCAGGCTTTAGGAAGGTTGATTGGCAGAGATGTTTTTGGGATCATCTGTAGTGCCAAGTGGCTTTACAAGCTGCTGTAGCTGTGATTGTGTGCAGAGCTGTTACAGTTTGAAGTTGAACAGAAGGCCAGTGTTTCTTTAAAAAAAAATCCCTGTGTAAATCACATCCAGGAGAAACCAAGCTTATGAAAGAAATCTATGGTGTTCTCCGTAAGGTAACCATTTAGAGTGGAGGTTTGCATTGTCTTCCCCCCCCGCCCGTAATTCCCCCTACATCCATCCTGGAGGGGCATCAACAAAGTGCAGCCCAAGTTTGGGGTCAGGTCCCAGGGAATAGCAGGGTTTGAATTCCACAGTGTTGGTCTGAGCCACTTCATCCACTTATTAGTGGCTGTGTGATGTCAGCTGTGCTGCCAACCGCTCTGAGCCTTGGGTTCATCTATAAAACCAGTAACAGCTCCTTCTTAATGAGATGGTTACACATGAGTATCCCTCTGCGCTGTGCAGGAGCATTTCTCAAGGAGTTTGAGTTCTGAGCACAGCAGGCAGGGTAGAAATCCTGTGGTGTCAAAATTTCTCAGAAAATGCCTTACATCTCTGCTGGTGTAGAGCATATATGGTAACATGTCGGGGTGTGTAGGGGTCCAGGTTGTGTGAAAAAGATGTGTCTGAGCACCTTAGACAGGTTTCAGGGCAGAGAGATGTTCACCCCATGGAAACCCGTGGGACCCAAGAGCAGGCCAGGTCAGCAGATGGACCTATGGCTGCAATGCCCTCCCTGGAGCATGCTAGGCTCAGGGAACAGAATAGGTCCCCATATTAGGTCAACTCTCCTTCCCCATGCTCAAATCACATGTGATAGGACTCTGGTGATGGCTCTGAAGAAGGAGCTATTTCAGGTCCCCTTGGTGGCCCTGCCCAGGCCTGCCCTCCCCTGCAGTACCCTCAGGCTCCACCCTCTTCCTACTAGACCCCATTTCTCCCATGCCCTCATGGTTGGCACCTTCTCGAAAGCCCGTCCGTTGTAGGGACTGCCGTGAGACTCTCCACAGAGCACCCAAACCCCTTGACGCTTGGCTGCCTCCCTCAGGAGTGTGGCCACCTCTCTCCTCTTGCTCCATCCTGGCCCTTTCTCTGCTCAGCCACTTCAGTGACCACTTTTCCAATTCCCTGTTCACTGAGCGTCTACTAAGTGCCATTCTCCGTAGGCTCCCTGGTAAATGAAAGCAAGAGAGTGCACTAGAGGGAGGAAGATAGACATGGTCTCTCTCTCTCTTCGAGGTGCTTCTAGGATAGAAAGAGTTCAACAGGCCATTCAGCACCCATGATAAAGTGCACTGTGGATGAGTAAGCACAGGTGCTGTGAGTGCCATCCCACTGCTAGGTGCTACCCAATAGAAAGGCCTCAGCATGGTGCCCAGAAGAACTGCTCAGAAGATGGGACCTAAGCCAGTTTGGGGTATCTAGGAAGGCTGCTTAGAGGAAACCATAGCTCAGCTGAGACCCACAAGGGATCAGGAGGGGCGTAGGAAGGGAAGGCAGCAAAGCTCTGGGTCTTGGCAGGGGTTTCACAGGCGTATGGGCTTGTCAGAGCCCCAGAGGGGTCCTCTTAAGAGGTGTGCATGCTGCTGGGTGTAAATTTGACCTTAGGGGGGAAAAACAGCCATTACATAAACCTATGGTCAAACATTTAGAATGAAGTATGCTGATGTCTGCAACTTTCAAATGCATTAAAAATAAGATCAGTTGATGGGTGGGTAGAGGGGTGGACAGGCAATAAGAGGAATACAGCCAAGTGTCCATTGTAGGGGCTTGGTGATGGGTACGTGGATATTCAGAGGATAATTGTTTCATCTTTTCTGTGTGTTTGAAAATTTTCCTAAGAAATGCTATGGAAAGAAAATATAATGCCACTATACACCCAACAGAAGGGCTTTTTTAAAAGATGGAATGGCAAGTCTTGGCAGGGATTCGGGGCAGCTGTTAGAAGCAGTGATAGTTCACACACCCATGTTGGGAAGAATTCGGCAATAATGACCATAGCTGCATGTGTGCATGCCCTGCGGCCTAGCAGTCCCCCTCCTAGCAATATGTCCAACAAATGCTGGTGTGTGTATCCCCCAAATGAAGGTCCACACACAGCAGCACTATGGATCAGAGTCCCTGTCTAGAAGGGTCCCAAATGCCTATACTCTGCCTGAACTGTGGCCCCAGGAACAAGCAGCAAATGGTCTCTGTTCCAGACCACTAAGGCGTGGGGTCCTCTGCTGCTCAGTAACAGGAGCTGTGCACATATTGCTCACTTACCCACCTATTCATCTGTGCACACATATTGTGCATTTTTCTATTTCTGTGAATATGTCCACAGTAGAAAAATGATGACCAAGCAATGTGAAATGTGAGCCTCACTTGTGAGATATGGGGCTGTAGGGGTTTTCGTTTTCTCTTCCAGGGAGCGGGGTAACACGGTGGTGAAGAGCACAGACTCTGAAACCAGACCATCTGGGTGCAAGTTCCAGCTCTGCTCTCTAGCAGCTGTGGTCCCTTAGGCAGATGACATAACCTCTCTGTGCCTTGGTTGCCACAGCTGGGAAAAACAGTAGTGTCTTGCTGCTAGGATTGTGATGTGAGTTGACACATGCAGGCAGCACTCAGTGAGTATTAGCTCTCACTGCTGTCTCTCTTCCAGTTATGTATGGTAAATGTGCATTGCTTTTATAATTAGAAAACCTTTATGTGAGTATAATTTAAGAGGCCACCAGAAAGGATCTGATAAGAGATACTAACTGCCTAGATGTTTGCCTAGGTGGAAGAAGTATTAGAAACAACTAATGTTTATTGAAAAAATGCTGTATCCTGGGCACTGTGGTATCTGTCGCTGCCACCATTCTGCAGATGAGGAAGAGGTTGTGTAGAGAGGTAAAGGGACTAGCCTGAGAGCACACAGCCAGGGCTGGCCGAACCGGAGATCTCAGGGGCACAGGAGTGCTGAAGCAGCCTATGAGTGTTCCTGAGGGCAGAAGCGTTCTGGAACGGATGGGCACCCCATCTACCAGCCTGCTCTGCCCATGCTGTATTTGAGAACCACATCATTAACATTCAGGAGCAAGCAAAAACGTCTTTATTTGGGTGTCTTTGGGATCATTCGGGGCTCTGAGAAGACACTTGACAGCTGTGCTGGAGGTCTGATGTCTCTGACAGGCTTGGTGAAACCAACATTCCACTCTCCCTTCCTTCTGACCTCAGTCCTGGAGACACTTGGTTTGGTGGCCCTGCAAGTCCCACCCCTCAGTTGCCTCAGAAAAGGTTGTCCTGTGTGGGCTTTGGAGGAACAAGTTGTCCAGAAGCCAGATCACCAGACAAATGAACAAAGCTGATTGAGACTTATACCCATCCCTAACCCTGAGTTCGGACTAACAAGGGACATAAGAGGCGGCCCCTGGCCCAGCCAGCCCAGCCCCGAAGCTCCCAGAAGAGGAGAGGAACCTCAGGAGCAGAATGTTCCACCATGGGGGCTGAGCGGGGGTGGGTGAGACTGGAGACCCAGAGCTAGTGCACCCGTGGGTGCCATCCTGACAGCAGGGGGCTGGTCCCAGCCCAGGTTCAGCCTCCTTCCAGCTCTGTCCTGTGTGCTTTTGTCACTCTGGCTTCCCTCTACCTGGAATGCCTCCTGGCCTTTTCCTGGGGAAAAACACCCAGGCAGTGGAGCCCACCAGACCTTCAGAAGCTGCCCGTGTGGCCCCAGGATCAGTGGCAGGCACCGTGCTGTGCGTGGTCCTTCCTTTGTGCCTGTGAACAGGTGACTCTGATGTGTAGAGAAGGAGGCCCCTGTCTCATCTTCCCAGCTGAGCAGCAAGGCCTTCCTGCGGGATCTGGATCTGATCCCTCGGTCACCTGACACCCAGGTCACCTGGCTCACCTGGCTCACCTGAGCCAGGCCTCTGAGCTGAGTGAGACTGCTCCCTGCCTCTGCCATCCAAAGGAGGAAACATCACAAGGAAGGCCTGACTCCAACACACAGTCAGGACCCTGGCCGCACAGTCACGTGACCCCTGGGCTTCTCTGGGGACTACACCCACACCGCTCCTCTTCCTCCCATCACAGCCTGCTTCAAGGACGTTCCCGTCCCGCTGGGGACCTCTCAGCGTGACTGGCACAGGCAGATGAGCCTCGAGATCCCCTGGCTCCTTCTGAAAATGTATGTGCTTCTGCCCTGCATACACCTGGGGCCTTCTCTCTTGAAACTTCTTGTCATGTGTTGCTGTCGGCGGCTCCCGTGACACTTGTGGAAGTAGCTTTTCTGATGAGCTCCCTGGACCGCACCCCTAACATGCTGCCTTCATGGGGTGTCTGCAGCCCCGGTTCCATGCCGGGAGAATGCAGACCAACAAACTAGCTGTGACCCCTTTTCCTGGAATGCCAAGTGTGGTCTGAGATTTGGAAGTAATCATTTATTGAGACCTATGTGCCCTCCCCCACACAAAGAGGCAAAGACAGAAGAACAGGGAAGGGAGAACTGGCCCAGGAAACAGCCGACTGTGATGTTACCCCGGGAAGAGGGGCCTCATAGTATCCAGGTCATCCTTTTAGCTCGCCCCTGATGGTAGACAGGCTTCTCTTAAGGTCACAGGATTGGGGGTTGGGTGACAGAAGCTTTCTTGAGCAGAATCCTGCAGAGCCCGTGGGGCAGTTGTGCCATCTGTCCTCCATTGGGCGAGGCCCCCCCGTGCTGAGTGTGCCACGCAAACAGCAGCATGAGCTTCTTGTTCGGCTCCTCCTGCAGCTGCTTGAGTCCCACTGGCGCCGAGCCACCACACCATGTCGCCATGATCCCAGGAGCCCAGGTTTTCTTGCTCTCCATCCTAAATTCAGGGGACATAGGTGTGGGCTCTCGGGTACTCTGCAGTTCCCAGTGCAGTCTCCTGGGTGACAGTCACCCTGCACCTAATGCCAGGACTTCCTCCAGTCCACCTGAAACGGGGAGCCCTTTGACCAGCAAATCCCCTTTCCCTCCCTTGGTGGCTCCCTGAGCCTCTGGTCACCGCCAGTCTGCTCTGTCCTTCTGTGAGGTCACCCTTTTTACATCAACACGAGTGACATCAGTTTTTTTCTTCCTGAGCTATGCTGAGTAGCTTGATGTCACCATGCCACAGTGTATACCATGTATACCTATCTCTAAACATCACATGGCACCTCATAAATGTGTACAGTTAGGATTTGTCAATTAAAAATTGTATTAATAAAAACATAAATTACATGCTGTGTAGGAAACCTGCCCAGCTTGATCGCCCCACACACCTGGTTTGTGGCTTGGCCTCACCTGTCTCAGGGATTGACTGGAGCCATCTCATTTCTCTTTTGGCAGGTCTTCTGGTCCGGCAGGCAGAAACATCTTCTGAAAACATTCAAAAACCTCCTCACAGTCCTCCGCCAGCCCTGGCTCTCTTCATCAGGAGAGGCTGAAGTCCCACTGTCTGGCTGCCCAGAGTTGGCTTCTCTGGATGTTTCAAGGCAACAATCATCTTTTTCTGGGTTTCCCACATAGCTGCTGATGGGCAAGGCCACAGAGCCACGTTGAGGGGCTGTGCTGGGATGGGTCATTGCTTGCAGTTCGGGTAGGGAACTGTCAGCCATGATGTTTCTTCTAGTTGTTGGTGTTTTCCAGAGCTCTTCAGACTTTTCCAGTGATGGGACAATCGGCTTGTTTCGAGTCTCCTTCTTTTTGCAGGCTAAGCTGAAGAGACCGCTAGGTAATGGAGGAGGCCTGGTGGGATGTCTCCAAGTCATACCTGGTTCTGTGTGGTCCAGAATGGAGGCATTTGACCTCTGTGGCTGTTTCAAGGGGACAGGCCTCTCCTGAATCTCCCCCACGGCTACTGGTGGGCAAGTCTACAGAGCCACACTGGGGGGGTCTGTGCTGGAACTGGTTGCTGTTTGCAGTTCGGGTAGGGGACAGGTAGCCCTGGTCTTTGGATGGTTGGTATCTTCTGCTTCTCTTGATCTTGAGGCTTTCCCAATGCTGAGATGGCTGATTGTTTGGAGGTGTCTTTCTACGGGTAAAGGCAGAATGATCATCAGGGAATGGGGTAGGCCTGGAAGAACGTTGCCACGTCAGCCTTGGCTCTACAGTGGAGAGGTCCTTGCCCTCATCGTGTGGTCCTGTGTCTTCTCTGACACAGAACGTTGGATGTCTCCTTCCGGGAACCCCATCTTTCCCATAAAGTTGGTAATCTGAGGGTCCAGGTGACTAGGGGGTAGTGGCTTTTTGTGTGTGTGTGTTTCTCCAGTTCGGGGCTGACCCAGGGATCCTGAAGCACCATGACCCTCAGTGTGGGCCTCTTCCTGGGGTTGAGCATGAAAGCTTTTCGTGTAAGTAGCTCTAGTTTAAAGGAAAAAGAAAAGGGAATACTGTCATTTCCTGTCATGGTCTTTTTTCTGAGGTCTTGAAAATCATTGAAGGGTGGCTTCCCAGCTATCAGGTAGAACAGGATCACAGCAAGGCTCCATACATCCACTGCTGGGCCATTGGAGTTATACTGCCCCAGGAAGTACTTTTTCCCCAAAGGAGGCACGAAGGCCAAAGCTGGTGACTTTGACTCGCTTGCGTTCTTCCAGAAGTATGTTGTCCAGCCTCAGGTCTCAGTGAGCAATCTTTTGTAGGTGGCAGTAGCAGACGGCCACCGACACATATGGAGAAAGAGTTGTCGGGCCTTGTTCTCCTCCATGGGACCCTCCCGGCGGATGTGTTGAGCAAAGTTACCTCCAGCGGCAAGTTCCGTTGTGATGTCCACGCTGTGTGCACCGTCGGTGCCTTGAAAAAGGTTCTTAGCCTCTTCAGAGTTTTTACTTCCATATAGCACAGCGCCTGGAGGCGGGTTGCTGCTTCGACACCATTTTAGGGGCCATATGGGTCCCAATTTCAACGTGTTCGGCCAACCTTACGTGGGCAAAGGAGCCCTAGCCAATAGTCTTCAGGACCCGAGAACACAATAGAGTATCCCTGTCACTCATGTTGGTGGAGACCTTGCTCCACTGCCTGCACTGCTGCATGCCCTGCATGGTCTAACTACTCTCTCTGCGACCAGTAACTACAACTATACCACGTTGAGGGGCTGTGCTGGGATTGGTTGTTGTTTGCAGTTGGGGTAGGGGACTGTCGGCCATGATGTTTCTTCTGGTCATCGATGTTTTCCAGAGCTCTTCAGGCTTTTCCAGTGATGGGACACCCGGCTTGTTTCGAGTCTCCTTTTTTGTGTAGGCTAAGCTGGACAGACCATTAGGTAATGGAGGAGGCCAGGTGGGAGGTCTCCAAGTCATACCTGGTTCTGTGGCGGTGGGTCCTTGCTCTGGACTTCCCTGTGCTGTAGCATCAGTTATGCAAATATGTTGCCATGGCATGGTTGTTCTTGTTCCGTGATAATGAGCGTGTAACATCTTTTTCCTGGAAACCCATGTTTCCCATTTAGTAATTTGTGGGTCCAGGTGATCTGGGCTTTGTTGTTGTTCCTCTGCCCTTAGTTTCTCCAGTCCGGGGCTGACCCAGGGATCCTGTAGCACAATGACTTCCAACGTGGGCCTCTTTTTGGGATTGAGCATCAATAACTTTTTAATAATATTTCCAAGTTGAAAGAAAGATAAAAAGGGACAGCCGGCTTGTTTTGAGGCTTCTTTTTGCAGGCTAAGCTGGAGAGACCGCTAGGTAAAGGGGAGGCCTGGTGGGAGGTCTCCAAGTCATACCTGGTTCTGTGGCAGTGGGTCCTTGCCCTGGACTTCCCTGTGCTATAGCATCAGTTATGCAAATATGTGGCCATGGCATGGCTGTTCTTGTTCCGTGATAGTGAGCGTGTAACATCTTTTTCCTGGAAACCCATGTTTCCCATTTGGTAATTTGTGGGTTCAGGTGATCTGGGCTTTGTTGTTGTTCCTGTGCCCTTAGTTTCTCCAATCCGGGGCTGACCCAGGAATCCTACAGCACAATGTCCTCCAGTGTGGGCCTCTTCTTGGGATTGAGCATCAACAATTTTTTATGGTAGTTCTAATTTAAAAGAAAAATACAAAGGAATTGTGTACTTTTCCATTATCTTTTTTCTGAGGTCTTGAACATCTTCATCAAATGGTGGGTTCCCAGCCACCGTATAGTACTGCTCCAAGGCTCCATATGTCCATGGTTGGGCCATTGTACTTTTGCCCCAGGAGGATTTCTGGAGCAGCATAACAGGGAGACCCATACCTTAGGGTAAGCATCTCACCATCCTTAAAGTCCGTACTCAGGCCAAAGTTGGTGACTGACCTGCTTACGTTCATTATGTCCCACCATATGTCACACCTTGCTCCTCCTGCCTCAACATGGGGTTGCATCACACTCCAGGCCTTTGCACAGGCAGATTCTACCTCAGGGATACCTACTTCTCCTTTTCCCTGCAGGCAATGCCGCTCACTCTTTCAGACTCTGCTCTTCTGGGGAATGTCTGTCCCTATTCTTGAGCGTCCACTGCGTGGGTGGTTACTGTGACACATTCACTTCTCTCTGTATTTATGTCACTTGATGGAAGTTGGGTTGTTTTTGGTTCTAAGCCCTCTCCATGACCTTGGGCAAGACCCCTATCCTTCCAGAGGCTCAATTCTCCATGGTAATGAGTCTGACAGCGGCCACCTCATAGCCATGCTGTGCTCCAAGCTTCTAACATGCAGGGCAGGTGGGGTGCTGGGCCAGGAGGGGAGTCCACACAGGAGTAGACTGGAGGCCTACTCACCTGGGCTCTACCCCAAGGTCATGTATGGGGTAAGGAACACACACAATTCAGGAAAATCTTAGTTACCACAGGGAGAGAGTTCTTGTAAACGATTCCTTGTTGGCCAGAACCCCAGGGACTCTGTGTCGGATTGGACAGTGAAATCCCATTTCCTGCAAGTTAAGTGACAAGAACTCCGAGCATGTGCAGTTGTCAGGGTGGGAATGTGTGAGGCCAGCATCTTAAACAATCCTCTGGGGTGGCTGTGGGCGATGCTGCTGTTCTGAGCATCATTTGGTAATGTACATTAAGTGTGAAATGGTGACTGGCTTTGACCTAGAAGTTCTGCTCCTGGGAATGTAATATAGACTATCAGAGGCAGACAGAGATTGATGTATCAAATGTCCACTGCGGCAATATGTGTTTCAGCCGAATATCAAAGGCAACCATAATGCCCTCTCGTAGGAAATCGGGGAAGACAAGAGGAGGACTGGGCAGTCAGTGTCATATCACTTTAAGATAATGTTTGAAATACGGTTTTCATCACATAGCAGCCGTGTGGACACCATGGAGCTTTCTAATGACATACTAAGACTTGACAGTTCCTCTCTGATATCTGTTTCCCATCTTCTTTCTCTCAACCAGAAACACTTCCAGTTTGAAATGCAAAGCCCA
This sequence comes from Carlito syrichta, assembly GCF_000164805.1. Classification (NCBI taxonomy): domain Eukaryota; kingdom Metazoa; phylum Chordata; class Mammalia; order Primates; family Tarsiidae; genus Carlito; species Carlito syrichta. The sequence goes on from NW_007247448.1 coordinate 75,573, forward strand.
GAAAGTGTTCTTGAGTCTCTCCTTCCCCTCTTGGGGACAGCCACTCCCTCCAGAGCTCCCTTCCAAGAGCGCCTCTGGGGGGATGCCCTCTAGTGTCCAGGCCATCCTTCAGCTCATCCCAACTGTGGATAGGCTGTCTGAAGGCCAGGGGGTGGAGAGTTTGGGAGTGGAGGGGTGGGTCTGGATGCCCTCTCGACTGGAATCCCTGCAGAGCCCCTGTGGCAGTTGCAACCTCTATCCTTCCCTGGGCGAGGCCTCTGGGCCAGGTGTGCTGGGCACACAGCAGCATGCTCCTCTTGCCTGGATCTTCCCGCAGCTGTTTGAGTCCCCATCGGTTGAGACCCTGCAAACCCTACACGGTGTCCTCACAATCCCAGGAACACAGGTCTTCTTGGTCTGTGTCCTAAATGCAGCAGACATTGGAGTGGGCTCTTGGGTACTCTGCAGTCCCCATACAGTCTCCTGGTTGCCCGTTGCCCTGTGCCTGATGCCAGAACTTCCTCCTGTCCACCTGAGATGGGGAGCCCTTTGACTAGCAAATCCCCTCTCCCCCCTCGGTGGCTCTGTGAGCTCTGGTCACTATCAATCTACTCTGTCCTATGAAATCACCCTTTTTACATCAACAGGTCATAGGGGAGGCGTGGCAGGCTGTCTAGAATTCAAGCGCTGCACTCTAATGGTGGTGGCCTCCCCCTATGCTTTCCTGTGCCTCCGTATTAGATATGTGCCCCTGATGTTGTCATGCTTTTTGCATACTACAGATTCTTCAATGTGCTCTTTCTTAAATCTCGTGCTGTCATGAGCTGGGTCCTAAGGAGTCCAAGTGTTGGTGGGAGATGACTTTCATGGCCACCTTGGTCCAGTTGGTATGTGCTGAGCCAGCTTTACTTCTGCAGAGCAGCCCTGGCTGACGGTCCTAAGGATCTGATCATTTGTAAGGATCTCTTCGTGGTCTGTGCTGGAGGCTGTAGCGTATTATCCAGGGCCCTCCTGAGGCTGAAAAAAGCTTCCAAGTGAGTCAGGCATCATGGGGGATAATTCTCTCCCCTGTTCCCTGACTGACGTGGAAACACCAAACTCCTGGGACACTGGAACTTGCCTTATGAAAGCCAACTTTTGCTACCACTTCCATCCTCCTGGCCTGCTGTCTCTGACCATGAACCCCCCATGATGCCTGACTCACTTGGAAGCTTTTTTTCAGCCTTAGGCTGGCTGAAGATCCAACCCTGGGCCAAGCCCCGCATATTAGTTACTGTCTTGGCCTTCACTGTCCCATGGACTCACTGGAGGGTATAAGATATTTTCCAGTGCCTTTCTATGGTTTTCTTTTTCTATACCTGGCCTCTTTTTTTCTTTTTCCACCAGGTAGTGGCTCCTGGCCAATGCTGGTCTCTGACTATTCCCTCTAATGAGTTATGAGGTTAAGTTGGTCAAACATTAGGAGCATTAATGTGTGTTTTACTCTTGTGTGTTTCTGTTGCCTTATGCATGTGTATTTCACTCTTAATAAGAAGTATAAATTGTCAACAACATGTAGCACTTTGAATAACTAAGTTTTCTTATTATAAAGCTGTTTTCTGACCATGAGCCCTTGACCCACTGGTAAGTGGATTACAGCAGCCCCCGTTTCATGTCAGAAGGGGCCTGACTGACTCCATTTGACCTGGAAGTTCAGTCTGAACCCCATTGGTGCTCCCTGCTTGGCTTCCAGGGAGAGGGAATAGATCATACTTTACATATTCATCTTATGGTTATGGGGAAATGGACCAATACTATTAAGTGTAATAACCCTGGGTCTCAAGTGCTCAAAAGGGGGACTGTTATCATTTCTATGTGGCAATTCGGGAGACACCTGCTGTCTGTCATGTCATGGAAAGTGTGTTCCTTGGCCTGATAGGACATGGTATTCCAGGCCGAGGGGGCCTCCCTAAATTGTCATGGTGTTGTCACAGGAAAGACTTGTTGCTTATTTTTTTAATCAGATAATTGGACTTTACCTTTGCTTGTTCTTCTCAAACATCCATCTTATCACCTTTAGCCTAAGCCCCCCATTCCAAGTGGTCTGCAACACTATGCTTTTTCTTCTTGGTAAAGGATATTATAGATGTTATCATCACTGCAGTAATTTTGCTGTTCAGATTCTATGCCCTTTATTGCATATGTGGGTTATGGATGCCATGTTTGGTGTTTCTACCTCAGGGAATTTGCGGAAGATCAATGTTACATGAAGATTTTAAGGGTGGAAGAAGGTCAGTGTAGGGTGGAGGGTAGGGTATTGTCTGGACATATTCTTTTCCCCTTACACCTGGTGTTTTTCCTTCTCCTCCCTCAGGGAACAGCCTCTGGCCAAGGCTGGTCTCTGAAGGATATGCCTAGTCCCAGTAATGAGTCATGTGGTGTGTAGGTAATCAAGCAACGCTGAAAAGCAATGTGGGTGCCACTCAATCAGTTTAACTGTAAACACCATATAGCAATTTGAATCAATAACTTGCTTGATTATAAATCTGCTTGCTGTACTGTCCCAAGGCATGGATTCTTCACTGACTGGCCACCATTGGTGCCTCTCTTAAGTTTTAATAAATCTGTGTCTTTCCCTATGGAGCCTCCTTGTGACTTCTTTGGAAGAAGCAAACATTACGTGCAAGCCCTCTCAGATTTGGAATTACTTCTTTAAAGAGGCCAAGCCCTGCTGCCTCCTCCTAACTACACTAACTAAGCTCACTAACTAAGGAGCAACAGCAACTGTGCTAACCAGGCCAAGAATACTAAGGAACAGCGCTAACTATGCTAACACTACCAAACAACACTCACTGTAGTAACTATGCTAGCACTACTAACAATACTAACTGTACTCAGTATGCTAACACTACTGACAAATAACACTAATTGTACTAACTACAATAACAATGTCAGCAAAACTTAAAAAGGAAAAGAACAAAAGTAAAAATGACATAAAGCACAAAGGAAATAAAAACAAGACGAAAAGGGAGAAAAATAAAAAGGGAGAAAACAAAAGAATAAAGATGAAAGAAACAGAAAGAGCAGGAGAAAAGAAAATGAAAGCAAAACAAATAAAAAGGAAATAGATAAAAACAAAACAAATGACAAAAAGAAAAACCATGAAAAAAAGGAAAAATGAGAAAACAGACAAAAGTACAAAACATGGGAAGCAAAATTAAAAGGAAGAAAATAAAAATAGCCAGGTGTGGTAAAACAACCCTATAACCCAGCACTTTGAGAGGTCAAGGTAAGAGAACTGCCTGGGTCCAGGGTTTCGAGACCAGCCTGGGCAACTTGGTAAGAACTCGTCTCTACA
>NW_007247449.1:0-1436 GCF_000164805.1 Carlito syrichta
ATAACTGACTTCCTCTTTCCTATTTGGATACCCATGATTGCCTTCTCTTCTCTGATGCTCGAGCCAGGACTTCCAATACTATGTTGAACAGGAGGGGTGAGAGTGGGCATCCTTGTCTTGTTCCAGTTTTCAGGGGAAATGGTTCTAATTTTTGTCCATTTAGGAGTATGCTTGCTGTGGGTTTCTCGTAGATGGCTTTTACTATTTTGAGGTATGTTCCCCATATGCCTAGATGCTCAAGGGTTTTTATCAAGAACGGGTGCTGGATTTTATCAAAAGCTTTTTCTGCATCTAATGATATAATCATGTGGTTTTTGTTTTGACATCTGTTGATGTATTTAATAACATTTATGGTTTTACAAATGTTGAACCAGCCTTGCATCCCAGGAATGAAACCTACTTGGTCATGATGGATGATTTTTGAGATGTATTGCTGAATCTGGTTTGCTAGGATCTTGTTGAGAATTTTAGCATCTATGTTCATCAAAGATATTGGCCTGTAGTTCTCTTTCTTTGCTGGATCTTTACCTGGCTTGGGTATCAATGTGACGTTGGCTTCGTAAAATGATTTGGGGAGTGTTCCATCTTTTTCAATCGCCTGGAATACCTTCAGTAGGATTGGTATCAGCTCCTCCTTAAATGTCTTGTAGAATTCTGATGGAAAGTCATCTGGTCCAGGGTTTTTTTTTGGTAGGAAGTTTTCTTATGACATAGTCAATTTCCTTGATTGTTATTGGTTTATTTAGGGTCTCAATTTCTTCTTGTTCCAACTTAGGTAGGTTGTGTGATGTCAGAAAGTCCTCCATTTCCTTAAGGTTTGCAAGTTTGTTTCCATACAAGTGTACGTAGTAGTCTCTAATGATCTTTTGTATTTCTTCAGGTTCAGATGTGACTTCAACTTTTGTGTTTCTGATTGTGCTTATTTGGTTTTTTTCTCGTTTTTTTCTTGGTCAGTCTAGCTAGGGGACCATTGATCTTGTTTATTCTTTCGAAGAATCAGATTTTTGTTTCATTGATTTTTTCTATTATCTTTTTGTCTTCTATGTCCTGGATTTGGGCTTTTATTTTGGTGATCTGAATTCTTCTGCTGAAATTAGGGTTTTTGTGGTCTTGCTTTTCCAGCTTCTTTAGGTGGCTTGTTAGGTTGTCAATTTCTGTTCCTTCCATTTTCCTCATGTGTGTTTGTAGGGATATAAATTCCCCTCTTATTACAGCTTTTAAGGCATCTCAGAGATTTTGGTAAGATGTTTCTTCATTTTCATTTGTTTCCAGGTATCTTTTGATCTCTGTTTTGATGTCATCATTGACCCAGGAGTTATTTAGCATCATGCTGTTTAGTGTCCATGTCTTTGTGGGTTTTGGGGGGACTTTGTTGGTGTCAATGTTTATTTTTATTCCACTGTGGTCCGAGAAGGTGCATGGTAAAATTTCAGTTC
>NW_007247449.1:1514-2184 GCF_000164805.1 Carlito syrichta
CCCAGTTATTATAGTGTTAGACTCAATGTCTTTCTTTAGTTTTCCTAGAAGTTGCTTTATGAATGTTGGGGCACCTATGTTGGGTGCATATATGTTTAGGATAGATATTTCTTGTTGATGGAGTGAACCTTTTATCATTATGTAGTGGCCCTCTGTATCTTTTTTAATTTTTGATAGCTTAAATGGTATTTTGTCTGAAATTAGGATCACGACTCCTCCTTTCTTTTGTGTTCCATTCGCCTGAAAATTTGTTTCCCATCCTCTTACTTTGAGTCTGTGTATGTCCTTTCTAGTGAGATGGGTCTCTTGAAGGCAGTATATTGTTGCCTGGTGATATTTTATCCATTTTGTCATTCTATGTCTTTTCAGTGGTGCGTTTAGTCCATTCACATTCAGACTAATTATTGAAATGTGAGAGTTCGTCCCTATCATGGAGTTCTTATTGAGTTGTTGTTCTTCCACTTGGTTTTTTTTTTCTCTCTCTCTCTTTTTTTTTTGTCTTTCTTTTGGTTTTGGGGTTGGTTCGTGTATATTTTATTCTTTTCCCTGTACTCTTGTGAAGAATGTTGTTCTTTTTTCCTTTTCTTCTGTGTTTAGTACTTTCTTAAGTGTTTCATGTAGAGATGGTTTTGTGGCTGCATAAGTTCTTAGGGATTGGATATCTGGGAAA
>NW_007247449.1:2637-37036 GCF_000164805.1 Carlito syrichta
TTCATGGAAAGTTTGTTCCAATGTGGTCTCTGTTTCTCCTTTTCTGCCTCAGGGAGTCTGATTATTCTTAGGTTAGGCCTCTTGAGGTAGTCACTCATCTCTTGAAGGTTTTGTTCGGTCTTTTTGAGCTTATTTTCTGCGTTTTTAGGAGTTTGGGTTATTTCTATATTTTGGTCCTCAAGCTCTGAGATTCTTTCTTCTGCTTGGGTAATTCTGCTTTCCATGCTTATCAATTTATTTATTTCATTCACAGTATTCTTTATTACTGTTATCTCAGATATCAGCTCCTTCCTAGTTTCTTCTTGTGTTTCCTCAATTCTTTTTAATCTCTCCATTATTGTTTTGATATCTACATTTGCAGTTTGAGACCCTTCATTCTGGGGACTTTTTATTGTTTGCATTCCAAAGTCAGATTTCTCAGTGTCTGCTCTCCCAGGCATCTGGGAGAGACCCATACTCTTCTTTTGGTTTTTCTTCATTTCTGTAGATTTTTCTCCCTCTCCCCCTTTCCCTCCCCCTCTTCAATTCTGTTTTTGAGGGAAGGTGGGGTTGCTTTTATTTCTCTTCTGCAATGACCTGTTCTTCCTTATGAGGGTCTTCAGGCTTTGTTCACTTTTCCCTCTGCTTTACAGTCTGTCTATTCAGCAGTATGCAGTCTTGCTTCGTTCAGAGAATCTCACCAGTTCACCTATGCCATCGCCATCTTGCCCCGTCTCTCAATCTCTTTTTCTTTTTAAAGTAGTTTTATTAAAGTATAATCTGTATGCTATAAAAGGCCCTCATTTTAAGTGAATACTTCAAGGACTTTTAGTAGACACTACAACCCTATTTTAGAATACTTTCTTTACCCTAAAGAGATCCCTTTTGTTTTTGAGCAGTCACTCCCTACTCTCCCTTTCGGTCCCTGGCAGCCACAAATCTTTCTGTCTCTACACATTTGCTTTTTCTGGACATTTTATGCAAATGCATAGATGAGCTCGTAAGAGCAGATAATCAAATTTCTTTGACTCATATTCAATCGGTCACATAACAAATACATATTAAGCAAGCACTGTGTGCCAGGCACTGTGGTAGATGCCAGGTGCTGGCCCTAATGTGAGCAAAGCACATGAGATCCTACCCAGCTGGGAAGGTAGAAAATGAGCCCATCAAAAACAATAAAGGGAGATGGGGTATGAAATGGGAGGCCCTGGGCTCTCAGGAGCTCATACCTGGAGTTCATAACACAGTCTGAGAAGTCAGGAGTGGCCTTATGGAAGAAGCGGCATCTGAATGGAAATTTGAAAGGTAGGCTGGAGTCCAGCAGAAAAGGAGGGGAGAGCACATGCTAGATTAGGTGGCTGCACAGGGAGGCCCAGACCTAAGAGAATGCACTCTGAGTTTGAGGAAATAAAGCAAGTTCAGTAAGGTTGAAGCACCGTGTGTGTGACAGAGTGAAGAAGTGGTGGCCCTGGAGAGTGGATGAAGCCAGGTCACAGACACCCATCATGTGGCACTTGGATGGTGTCCTGAGGGCAATGAGGAGCCTCTTGAAGGACTTTGGGTAAAGAAGCTATAACACTGTGGCATTGTAATTGCATTGCAACAGGACAAAAATGCAGGCAGACAGACCAGCCAGGAAACTGCTGGAGTAACCCGAGTAAGAGATGCCACTGGGAGGCAGCCCAGCCCCTTGGGTGAGAGCTTGGATTCCAAGTCAGACTATTGAAATGAAGAGGTGTTTAATCTCAGGAACACAACATACCTTCTCTATACTTCTCATCTGTGGGTTGGAGAGAATAATCATACCCTCCTGAAGGGACTGTTAAGTGATGAATATTGCACAGCCTTTTACACAATGCTTGGCTCCAAGACGGTGCACAGTAGTGTAAGCAGTCATGGCCACCATATCCTCTCACCTCTCACTCTGCTCAGTGAATACTCACTGTGCATCTGCAATGTGTTGAGTGCTCACTAAAGGTGAAGACATATTCCTGATCTTGGTACATCTTAATTGAGCAGAGTGAATTCTTAGCCTTTTTGTACCATGAACTGCTTTGGCTGTCAGGCAAATCTTATGACCAATGCTCAGAATCCTGTTTTAAATGCCTAACATCAAATACATACAATTTTTTAAAAATTAATTCTCATATGTAACCAAAGTAGAGAATCACTACTCTAGATGTTTGGTGTTGTGGAGAAAGCCTTTTATTTATTCTGAAATAGCCTTTCAGGCAGAATAAGCCTTTAAATTAGAATTCATTCAGCAATTATTATTATTATTTTTTTTGAGTTTGAGTCTCACTCTGTCGTCAGACTGGAGTGCAGTGGCTGCTCTTGGCCACTGCAGCCTCAACCTGGTGGGCTCCGGCGATCCTTCCGCCTCAGCCTTCCAAGTAGCTGGAATTACAGGTGTGTGCTACCATGCCCAGCTAATTTTTGATTTATTGTAGAGATGAGATCTCACCAAGTTGCCCAGGTAGGTCTCGAACCCGCGGGCTCAGGCAATCCACTCACCTCGGCCTCCCAAAGCACGGGATTACAGGCTGAGCCACCGAGCCCGGCCCACTCAGCAATTATTTACTGAGCACCTACAATGTGCTAGGCACTTACCTACAGTAGAGAGTAAGACAAAGTTTTTGCCTTAGCACACTTATATAAGGGAGACAGACAACAGACAAATAAATGAGAAAATATATAAGCTGTGGGAAAAATAAAGTCCATTGTATTAGATTCTCCAGAGAAACAGAACCAATAGGACACACACACACACACACACACACACTCACTCACCCCACTACATTATATATGATAGAATATATATTTATACACATATATATAGTATGTGAGATTTATTGCAGAACATTGGCTCACATGATTATGGGGAGGGTGGGCAAGTCCAGAATCTAGAAAGCTGAGATCCCAGTTTGAGTTTGTAGACTGGCAGAAGGCTGCAGAATCAGGAAGAGCTGATGTTCCAGCTTAAAAACCATCTGGCAGAAGAAGTCTCTCTTACCCTAAGGAAGGTTGGCTTTTTATTCTATTCAGAGCTTCAACTGACTGTGTGAGGCCCACCCACATTAAGAAGGGCAATCTGCTTTTGTTTTACTCAGCCTATTGATTTAAATGCTAGTCTCCTCCCCAAACACCTGCACAGCAACACCCAGAATAATGTTTGATCAAATATCTGGGCACTCCATGGTTCAGTCAAGTTGACACAGAAAATTAACCATCATACAGGTTAATGGGGAAAATGGTAGCTTGGGGTACTGTTTTAAAAGATGTTTCAGGAGCCGGGCTCGGTGGCTCAGCCTGTAATCCTGTGCCTTTGGGAGGCTGAGATGAGTGGATTGCCTGAGCCCACGGGTTCGAGACCCACCTGGGCAGCGAGACTTCATCTCTACATAAATCAAAAAAAATCAGCCGAGTGCGGTAGCGTGCGCCTGTGGTTCCAGCTACTTGGAAGACTGAGGTGGAAGGATTGCCAGAGCCCAGCAGGTCGAGGCTGTGGTGGCCGGGAGCGGCCACTGCACCCCAGTCTGGGCGACGGGAGTGAGATTCCAACTAAAAAAAAAAAAAGATGTTTCAGGGAAGGTATCTTGAAGGAGAAGCCATTTGAACAGTGACCTAAATTAAATAAAAGTCTGAAGCTGTGGTGAATGAGAATCCTTCCAGGTGGAAAGCACAGCAAGTTCAAAACCCTGGACCTGACACAAAGTTAGCTACAGTAAGATGATCCACTACAGGTGGATCATGAAGTGTGGGAAGTGTTTCAGGGAAGGAGATAAAGTTGGAGAGAAGCAGCTTCATGCAGACCTTGTAGGCCAGGTTGAGAATTGGGCATTTTGTGTCAAAGGTCATGGAAAATTACTGGAGCATCTTAACCAGAGCTCTCTGGCTACTGTACTGAGAACAGGCCAGGGTAGAAGCAGGGAACCCAGTTACTGAAGTTATTACCATAATCAGGCTAGAGAGGATGGTGGCCTGGGCTGCAGTGGTTACAGTGAAGTGAGATTACGGATGTACTTTGTAGGGAGACCAGAGGACCCAGCTGTAGGGTAAGGATGTTCAGGTTGTACCCCATCAACCTTCTTCATGAACTTGTTCTTGCTTGATGACAATTAGCTTTCACAGGGGGAAGGCTTTTGCTGAGGTTGCCCCTGTCGGCTGATTATTTTTCTGAATAGCTGTGGATATGCCCACCTATCTAGAAAGTTGCTCTAGCTTTTTGCAACACTGTATGTGTCTGCCTGTTTTGGGGGGAAGTGATTTCTGTATGTGTTGCCTTCCACTGTATCTTGGTAGCTCAGTTTCACTTTGTGAGATCTTTTGGCAGTTAAATCTCACAGACTTTTTTTGGTCTTCTTTTGCCAAAGAACTGACTTGTTATTGGGGTATAAATGACATATGTCAAATACACAGTAAACTGTGCATTCACTTAAGCTAGTGAACAGCTTAATGTGTTTACTTGTGAAATCCACATCTTGATACTGATTAGAACATTCCCACGGCCCAAGAAAGTCCCTCCCCCCCATACGCCTTCCCAGTCAATTCTTGCCAGTCCCATCCCTCTTTCTCGTCTACCCTGGTCTTCCTCTGGTCTGCAGCTTCTGTTCTGATTTCTATCACTATAGAATAGTTTGACCTATTTTTGATCTTTGTAAAAAGAAATTGTTAGGTTGCATTATTTGTTTCTGGCTTCTTTCACTCAACGTGATGTTTCTGAGATTTATGTGCTATTGACTGTGTCAGTAGGTTATTCCCTGGATGCATATACCACAATTTGATTATAAATTCATCACTTGATGTAGACTTGGTGGTTTCCAGTTGGAAACCATTACATTAAAAACTACAATGAACATTTGGGACATATCTTTTTTAAACATGTTTTCATTTCTCTTTAGTAAGCATGTAGGAGTGCAATTGCTGGGTCAGCAGGTAGGTGTATGTTAAACTTTGTAGGAGTTTGGTTTTAAATGTAGTTACCGTGCATGGGAAGCCACAAAAACCTTTTATCAAGGCGCATTCACTAAAGGACTTGTATTACCAAACCTTAAAAGGAAAACAGTATGTGGTAACAAAGATAAAAGTGAAGATGAGGAAGAGGAGAGGAAGATAAGGATGATAGAGATGGTCGATGCTTTGTAGCACTTACCATTGTGCCTTTATATGTTTTATGTTATTAAATCTTTGCAACAACACTGGGAGGTAAGTACTACTATACACATTTTAAAGTTTAAGAAACTGAAACTCAGAGACATGCATTAGCTTTTGCAAGGACATTAAAAACCATATTGAAAGAGAAACCCATACTCTTTCTACTAACTTTATGACTTCATATGAAAGTCCTTCCATTAGCATCATCTCTCACATCTTCTGGGAGTGCTAGCTTTGCCTTATAGGTGACTTTTTTGAGTCCTTCTGGTGTCCAGTTTTCCTGAAAGCTGCTGTCTGATGAGCTGACCTAATGTCGTTCTGCCTACAGGGTCCTTCTCACTATCAGTTTATACCCCTCCACATATACAACTTGCAATCTCTTAAGTCTTTTCTCTTCCTTTCCTCCCCTGTTTCTACCAATTTCACCCCATCTCCTCACTATCACTACCATTTCTATCATCAAACCCTTTTATATTTTCCCTAGAGTCCATAAATGTGTAGCCTTGAAGCAACTTTTCTCAGTGGTTAGAATATTCTTTTCTCAAGACTGCTTATTTGCTCTCAAGTGGTTTTGTTGTTTTGGGGAAGAATGGTACCAAAAATTACTTTTTATTCAAAAATGTCTGACAACTTTATTTTGATAAAGCCACCCTGTAGCATAAAAGTGTGATGCTGTTGAGTGTAGACATACTATATATGTGGCTACCTTTAACTTATTTGATGAAAATTTCAAGTAAAGACATTTCAAAATGAAACATTGGTCTTTTATCATTCTGTTTTACCTTTTTCCCTACAAATACCTAACTATAATTAAGATAATTAATACACAACCTGAGTCCTGATTTTTCAGCAATAAGCTCCCGCCTAATAAAATGGCCTACATTTAAACAATGTTTTAAGTCACTTTCATATCATACTTTAACTTCCATAAAATTCTCTGAGGTAGACCACACAGACATAATTGGGAAGCATGACTTTAAGTAGGAAGTTGATAAGTTAAGGATTGGGGGTTCTCTGTAGAGCCAAATAGAACCCCAAGTCTAGCTGCATACAAATTTCAGATATTTTAACACTTTGGTATCATGGGTAAAATCATTAATTCATCTCATTTTGTGAAGATACTCTTTGAAAAACTTAAAATCAATTTGCAATAGCAATGATCTTTTGAAATATTTAAACAAGTTACAATATTTAAATAAGTTATAAATTTAAATTGCTGTCTAAATTGCTTGTAATCCTTTGCTCTTGGGGATATAATAGCCAATTTACCAGAAAGTGGGCGCCCTCTTGTGGAACACATAATACCAAAGAAAAGCAGATTTGAATCAAATTAGAGATCTAAGCACAGTAGTACTCACTCCCCAGTGTATATGCACTGAATCCTTAGAGGTGAGTTATAAAATCAAAGAAAATCTTAGTAGGTAAGTTTATTCAAGACAAAAATAGAATTTGAGAACTACATCATAAAAGTATAACATCAATTTACAGATAAGGAAACCAAGGTTCAAAGATGTTAAGTGATTTGTCTTCAAATTATAAAATATCAAAACTCTGAGATTCTTCTAAGAATTCAAGGTCATTCATGAAAACAACATTAATACGCTAAGTGTTCAGAAAAGCCCATGAAAAGATATGTGTCAAGACATGCAGTATGGCAAGTATGAAAACTTTTAATAATACTTACTGTTCTGTATTCCTTGAACATTCTCTAAGCTTTTCACCCTGTGGAAAAGTTAACTGGGGAAGGTGTTGGCTAGAAGACCGTTGCAGTAGTAGAAGAGGTTAGTGATGCCAACCTGCAATGATATCAGGGTATCAGGAACAGTGTGAACCAGACGATCTACAGAATTTAAATGAGGGTGAATCCGCTGAACCTATTGAGATCAGTTGCTGTGAGAGGAAAAGGCAAGCATGTCTCTTAAGTTTCTGGTTTGGGGCTATTGAATGGATGGCAACTGATTTAGGAAATGAGAGCCAGAGCAGGCTTGATGAATAAATGATGGCCAAAAACATTAATAGCTGTGCTGTATACATTTTTAAAAATTGGTCCACATAATTGAAGTTTTGTATGTGTGGGAGGAGTATGTCCACAAGAGTACTGAATTAATAGCAAGGGAATTAGAGAATTTTGAGGCCTACCTGGCTTGCAAGTGTTGATGAGACTTGAAAAACAAAAAACAAAAACAAAAGTCAAGGGCATGCTCTTCTCTGTCATAATTTTGTCGGTAAACCTTCATAATACCCCAGTTTTAAGTTGTAATGATAATAAAATTAAGTAGCCCTAAATTATGTAATATTGCATTCAGTTTCAATTATGATGATTTATTTATTGATTCTTGTTTGACATTTGTTTGTAACAAAATTGCATTCGTGGGCAACTTGTTAGGTTTACCTAGTTGGTCTCCTATGCAGTCTAGATTATTAGATAAAGGTAATGCTCTGAAAACTTTAAGTGGGCTGTACCTGTTCTTTTTTTGGTGGGGGAGGGCACAAAGTAAGAGTCCTTGGCTTAAAATATTATTATTTGGGGCGGGTTCAGAACTTTATAGGGTGGTCCAAAAGGAGAAAAAAGACTTGGAAATTGGGCAAAGATTCTCCAATAGTGGATTTTCAGGAACTGAGACAGATGATAAAGAATGTGTCTTGGGGCTTAGTACAGTTGAATAGAGTCTTTCAAATCACACCAGAAAGATAGTCACCAACTTTTCCTCCTTGTAGAGTCAAAAGGATAAAGCAGATGGAACATGGGCTGTGGTGTCAGACAGAGATGAGTTCAAAGGCTGACTGTACTTACTGTGGCCTGGTATAAATTGTTGGTCTTTCTCAGTCAAAGTTTGTTCATCTGTAATGTAGATAATGTCCATGTTGTATATCTTCTTATACTGCTTTAACAAAATGCCACAGACTGAGGCTTAAACAACAGAATTTTTTTTACATATAGTTTTAGAGGCTGGGATGTCTAAGATCAAGATACTGGCAAATTTGGTTTCTGGTGAGGGCTGTCTTCTCTTCCTGAAGATGGCTGCCTTCTTGCTGTCTCTTTGAGTGGTCTTTCATCTGTGTATGTGTGTTTGGGCAGAAGGAGAAGGAGTAGATTCTCCGGTGTCTCTTCTTGACACATTTTCTCTGATCCTGGGTCCCACACTTGTGGCCTCATTTAACCTTGATCACTTCCTTTGAGGCTCCATCTTCAAATACAACCACACTGGGGATTAGAATTTCAGCATAAAATATTGAGGGAGTGGGGCACAAACATTTGGTCCAAACAAACATCAAAGGGCTTCAATGAAGAATAAGTAATACAATAGTGCTAAACACCTAACTCCACTCGGGTTGTAGACTATAGATAATAAAGTTGACTTCCATTTCCCCATAAGAGAACAGTCATGCTTATTGTTTTCATAACTATCATCCCATTTGAAGGATCTATAGGAAACATATTTTGCCACTCTTGCTAAATGTATATCACAGTATCTAACAAAGAATGGAAGAATAGAAATTACTTTGTTCATGTTTTTATTCCCAATAATCCTCATTTTTGTGCTGCCTTTTGTAAGCCACCAAACTGTTACTCTTGAAGAGTTGATTTCTGAATTCTTAGGGTCTTTGGCTGAAGGAGTTTAAGTCTCCTTCACTTTTCTGTGAGGTATTTTCAGAGACTGGGGGAGTTGGGGAACTTTTGTGATTATATTTCTTAAAAAAAACTCAATACATTTTAACTCAGTGATTCTACTTCTTGGAACTTGTTCTAAAGTAGTAACCTGAATAAAAACTGGATATTTTAAGGTTTAATAAGAATACAGTTAACTTTAAGAATTTCATTGTCTCTATTTTCTACTATTGTAGTTTTGAAGAACGAGAGCAACAACTCAATTGGTTTGAAGCATGGTTTAACCGCTCCCCCTGGTTTACTACATTAATTTCCACTGTAGTTGGCCCTTTAGTTGTTTTAATTCTCCTACTTATTTTTGGGCCTTGCATCATCAACAAGCTTATAGCCTTTGTTAAAAATCGAGTCAGCACCATTCAGCTCATGGTACTCAAGCAGCAGTACCAACCACTTGGTACCCACCCGTGTTGTCTCAGCTCTCCTATCCATTTTCAGAATGGCTTTTAAAAAAACCTATGTAGACCCATGATTGGGTCTTATCTTTAGGTTCCTTTGAGAGGGGGGAATGAGAGACCTGAGAGATTCAAAAAAACTCAAAAAAGAACTATTACTATATGAATTCTGCAACTGCTGCTAGCAGTGTGTGAATGTTAAGCAATAAGCCCCTTCTGGACATTCCTTTGCTTAAATTGTGGTAACCTCTGTGGCGTCTCTCTCCTGGTAAGCTCGGTGTTGTTTCAAACCTCCTGCCTGCTTACTAAACCTAGCTTATCTGGCATTCCATTCTGCCAGTTTGGCAGTTACTTGTCCATCACAAGTAACTAAGCCTGAGCCCACGCAAATCAAACTTAAATCAACCAATCAAAGTCTTTGTAACTGCGTCATACAGTTTTTATCCAATCCCGTGTGCACAAGTTTGTAAAGCCAACCTACCCCTTCAGAATTATGTATAAAATGTGCGTGTTAGCCTGGGTCGGGGCTCTTGTCCCTGAAGCTGCTGCATGGCTTCAAACATGAGCCCAGACTTGAGCCTGAATAAAGACCCTCGTGTGTTTGCATCGGAGCTGGCTCTTTGGTGGTTTCTCGGATTTTGAATTTTGGGTTTAACACTTGTAGTACATAAGATTGCAAATGCAAGGATATTTCCTGTAGCATTGCTATTATAAGCAGAATCAATTGGAAACAACCACTACATTCACAGCGCAGGCTTGATTACCATATTTGTTTGATGAAATTTTAGGTATCCACTGAAAAGCATGTTGTTGAAGAATCCCTTTCAACATGAAGAAATATTTACAAGCCAGATAATAAGCCTAATATAACTAACATTTTTATTAAGAAAAATAGGAGCCGGGCTTGGTGGCTCAACCTGTAATCCCGTGCCTTTGGGAGGCTGAGGTGAGTGGATTGCCTGAGCCCGCGGGTTCGAGACCCGCCTGGGCAGCGAGACCTCATCTCTACAATCAATCAAAAAAAAAAAATTAGCCAGGCATGGTAGCGCATGCCTGTAATTCCGGCTACTTGGAAGGCTGAGGCGGAAGGATCGCCGGAGCCCAGCAGGTCGAGGCTGCAGTGGCCGGAAGCAGCTACTGCACTCCAGTCTGGGCGACAGAGTGAGACTCTAACTCAAAAAAAAAGAAAAATAGGGAAGGAGGAAAAATCTAGGACATACACTAAGATGTTAACCATGATTATTTTGGATAGTGGGATTAAAGTTAGTATTTTCCTATGAAACTTTCCAGTTTTTTGGATTAACTGTTCATTGTGACTATCAGAAAACTTAATAAACATTATATTTTTTAAGCTGAGACATTTGAGGACCTGTAGCATTTCTAATGGAGATCTATATTGATCAAAGTCTGTTGGGGAGAACTGAGACCTGACAAATGCTCCTAAGAAGGATAATTTAGGGGAAAATGGGTAATATTCCACTCAATGATGTTTTGGAAGACCTAAGGGTCAAAATTTAACTGGATAAATACTTATATTATTATAAAATAGGCATATGTAAATAATAAAAACTGGAAGGAAACAAACCATATGTCAGCAGTAACATTCATGATGTATTTTTTTTGTTTCTTTACATGTTTTTAAATTTTGAAAATAATGGGTACGTTTTCATGTGATACCATTTTTTTTTTCTGACCCAGGAAATTGAGAGGCTAAATTCAAAGTAAAGTTAAATGTAAAGGCCTTGAAAACCAGGAATATTCTCTCTCAGCTTCTGCATGGGCCCAAAAGTATATTGGCGACCATATCAAGTCCTGACTGAATGGTTAATACATCAAGATGGAGTGTCTATGCTACTCACGTTTCTTCTTAGTCCGAATAGTTTTGAAACTGGTGACATATTGAACTGTAAAATAAATCAAATAAAAATGTGTGGGAGAAGAATGGCTTTCAGAAACAATGGAGAACACATTTGTGCTTCTTCAGAAAAACAGCCAACCCTAAGGAGATAAATCCTTGGATTAGAATCAAGGAACATTTTTAACCACCAAGCTAACTATCAGTTGCTCATTTTATTCACTGACCACACTCTGCTCAAATCGCCCTCGGCATTGGCCTCTTATCCAGCCACACAGGGGA
Organism: Carlito syrichta; assembly: GCF_000164805.1. Lineage (NCBI taxonomy): Eukaryota > Metazoa > Chordata > Mammalia > Primates > Tarsiidae > Carlito > Carlito syrichta. The sequence continues at coordinate 13,973 of NW_007247449.1, forward strand.
CATGTATTTGTTAATTATTTAGGGATGTGTGGTCATTGGCAAAAAGCTTCCAAAGATGTTGTTCCCTTCTGCTCAGCCACTCAATGGACCAAATCCAAAGCAGATGGTTGGGTCTACCCTAAAACATGTTGACCCAGGATGATGAAGCCCTGGCCCATCTCCCAGGCTGCCCCTCTTACAAGGAGATCAAAACCCAAAATGTTATAATCTATCAAATTAAAATTACTCTAGACCTCTGAGAATCACAAAAGTAAAGTCCTTCAGGGAACAATAACAATTAAGTGATATATTTGCAATGCATCTAATACATTGTGGAGACTTTCACCTGCACATTTGAAATGCCTTTGGCCTGGTAATAAGTCAGGCAGAACATGTCTAATTAACCCTTAACAAAACAGAAAAAAGCAAAATACAGATTCAGTGTCTGCCCTACATCATCTGGTACATCAGTGGAAGAGATGGAATATAGCCCCCATCATTCCTAATTTTCTAGAAGTCAATTTTAATGAGGTATAGCTTGCATACACTAAAATTCTCTATTTTTAAGTGTCAGTTCCATGAATCTTGACAAATGTAAAAAGCGTGTAACCACCAACACGATGATATAGGACATTACCTCCAAATGTTTTCTCTTGCCTTTCCAGTCAATCTCCTTCCACACCCAACCTTCTGGTCCCAGGAAATCACTGATCTGGATTTTATTACTATAGTTTTGCTTTTCCTAGTATTTTATTTTATTAATTTATTATTTTTATTATTGTTTTTTAGAAACAGGGTTTTACTCTGTTGCCCAGACTGGAGTAAAGAGGTGTAATCATAGCTCATTTAACCTTGAACTCCTAGGCTCAAGTGATCCTCCCGCCTCAGTCTTCCAAGTAACTAGGACTATAGGCTCGCACCACTATGCCCAGCTAATATATTTTATTTTTTGTAGAGATGGGGTCTTTCAATGTTGCCCAGGTTAGTATCTAACTCCTGGCATTAAGTGATCTTCCTTTTTCAACCTCCAAAATGCTGGGATTACTGGTGTGAACTACTGCTCCTGTTCCTACTCTTTTATATGAGATCTGACAACTAAATTCACTAACTCATATTAGCAAAAGTGCTACACACCTCATTGCTAAATATCACTATGATCACCTTCAAAGAATTCCCCATGGGAAGTTATGCTCTGATGCTAGTGCCTAGTCCACTCATCAAAGCAATTTTGGAACTCTTTTTCTGGAATGTCCATTATAGCTATCATTGTATTAACCTTAGTGTTCTGAATGTCATCAAAATGTCTTCCTTTATCTTCGGGTAAATAAAAAAGTCACTGGGGGCCAGGTCAGGTGAATAGGCAGAGTGTTCCAATATAGTTATTTATTTACTGGCTAAAAACTCCCTCACAGACAGTGCTATGTGAGCTGGTGCATTGTTGTGATGCAAGAGCTCCTTCATGACCGTTTTTGCACACACCTTTCTCATGCCAAGATTTTCAGTTAAGACTTTCTTAACTGTTTCTTTATTGATGTTTATTTGGTCTACTATGCTTCTTACAATCAGCTAATGATTCTGACTCCTAATTCAACCTATTTTTGCAATGTTTTCATCAGTTCTGCTTGTTACTGGCTGTTCTGACCTCTCTTCATCAGTGATGCTTTCCCTCCCCTGAGAAAAATATTTAATCCATTTGTGCACTGCCATCTTCTTCATGGCGTTATGCCCATAAACTTGGACTAATGTGTCCCTGATTTCACTTCCACTCTTGCCAAGTTTAACAAGAAAGAAATTTAATTTTTGTTCGTTGCTCTAATTCAAGCTCCGACATTCTTGTGATGGCACACAAAAACATGCAACAACAATAATGAACACCACTCAGCAAGACACTGCCACACATCAATACGAACACAGCTGTGAGACACTGATATACCAAGGTTATGACATCTTACCGAGTTGTTTGTACAGTGCTGCTAACGTGAGCGCATGGTGGCAAGTTCATGAACTTAATTGTCAGAGCTTGTATAAGTAAAATCACACAGCATGTGGTCTGACCTGTTAGCATAATGCTTTCTGAATTTTATCCACATTGTTACATGTATCAACAGTTCAATTCTTTTTATTGTCAAGTAGTAGTTTATGGTGACGGTATTCCAGTGTGTATTTTATTCCAGTAGGGTTCTATTGTGATCTATGAATATATCACAATTTGTTTATCTATTTACCTGCTAATCCAGCTTTAAGTTAGGATCTACTAAAATGCTGTTGAGTGGGTAGTTGCCTCCCCATGATGTTTACCTCTGTCTAACCTCTGCTGTGGGTAGAAACAGTGTCTTGTTCATGGCTGTTTCCCCTGTACCTAACAAGATGTCTGGCACAGAGGAGACACTCAATAAAAATTTTGTAGATGAATACATGTATGCGTTCATGAGTGAGTGCATGAATAAACACATTGGACTAGCTAATCAATGGAGAATGGAGACTAGCCTGCGAAGAGTAACACATTATTGACAAATTTCTCTACTTTGATGCTTTTTAGGTTCTGGCCATTATGCTGAGCTCTCCAAGCTCAGCCCTTTATAAAATGAGGGCAACAGTTTTTACCTTATGTGATTGTAATAAGAATTAAATGAGATTGCCTATGTAAAGTACTCTATATAGACACTATATAGTGTTTGCCAAGTAATAAATGCCTTCTAAGTCATCTGATAATTATAATAATTGATACTATCTCAATAAGAAGAGATGGCATGCAAGCTAGGGAACGTAGTAAGGAGTTGACAAACTGCAATTCCCAGAAATTCAGCTCAAAAACAAAAGTGTGACCGGTTTTCTCGTTTTGGTTCATAAAAAGATTCAACCTAACTCTGCACGGGTCATCACAGGTCATCTTGCTTGCATGTTTATGCAAAGTTGTACTCACTAGTATGTGACATGTGGCATTGTTTTAGAAAGTGGCAGCCACCATAGCCTTCCCACTCCCACCATTGATAATGTACAAGGTAACCTTGTACTTAATGCAATTCAGCATATGCACATAAACTCATCTGCTACTAACTCAGGAAGACTCCTTTGCTGATTTATTAACTTTGACCAATTACCCTGAGAATTTTCAACAGTGTCTACAGAGGACTTCCTAGCACCTTCCCCTTGTTACTTGTACTCAGATTCCTGTCAAAGGGGCAGATAATGCAACTGACCCTGAGCAGGGCTGTTTTTCCCTGCATCAAAGAATCAGCTTACCAAAAGCAATTTTGCAAATTTGAAAAGGAAATAGTATTACAAATCTCATTTGTTTTCTAAAGGGGTTGAACCTTCTATTTTCTGGATCAAGTTCCATGTGTGACTTACCATCATCTTGTTCCCATTAAAAGACCTCAACATTGAATTATTTTCTAGGACAAACAAAAAGTCCCCAAACCAAGTCCCACTCATTCTTTTTGCAGCACCCTCTCTTTCTGAAGAATTTCATCTGTCTTGCTTGCCTCACCCTCAGCCTGCAGCCTCAACACTATTTTCTATGACTAACACTGTATCCCTTCATAAAATTCTTTAGGATCCGAGAATCCTTGGATAACCAGAAGGGTCTTTGTAACTAACAATTAAATGTCTCTTTTGCAATTTAAGCCTGTTTCCTTGTACCCTAACTTCAGAAACTGTAGAAAACAGTTAGACTTTTTCATCAAAATCGTGTTTCCTTTCGCACACACACACACACACACACACACACACACACACACACACACACACACAAACTCAGCCCAATTTTGTCTTCCCTTCACTCAACAATTCCCATATGTTTTTTCTCCCTGATGCCTGATCCAACTGGACCTTCTGGGCAGTAATAATAATCCCTGTAATTAGCAGAGGTTAGAGACTCTTCTTGAAATCAGGGATCAGCCTTGTAACTAGCTCTTAGCTGAGTCAGTTTCATGCTCCCCTTTAAATACTATATGAGGGTTCAAAAAGTAGGAAGAGAATTAGCAAAAAATGAAGTTAGCGCTTTATCTGATTCTTCTTCCACCATCGAGAGAAGGGTGACAATGTATTCTCTGGGTTCTATAAAGAAGAAGAGGCTGAACCCAAACCTATTGACCACCCACCTGGACCTGGTGAGTAGCTTATCAGGGACCTCAGTGCCCAGGTAAGCAAGAAATCCTTCTTGACTTTTCAACCTGGCCCATTGGGACTGGTCTTTGCACAGTCCAAAATATAGTTACCTGCAAAGGTCAGTGGAACACAGCCATGCTCATTCCTTTACATAGGAATAACCTCCAAGCTTATTAAATGTGCAGGTTCTCAAACCACACCCCAGAAAGACTGTTTCTGAAGCCCTCTGAAGTGTATTTCGGTGTTGATGAATCTCTCTGATTCTTACTATCTGATATATTCTCAGTCAGAAGCAGGAGGCTGTCATAATTTTTTGATTTTCTTGTAAAAAAAAAAAAAGGGAACCTGAGGGAAGCTATCCAATAACAATCAGAGTGGAAGCAACTGGTTGGTGTAAATGCCATAGAACTCTGTTCATCAAAGTATATTCCACAGACTATCTGCAGCAGAATCACAGGGATGATAATTAGAAATGCAGATTCCTCGCCCTTTGACCTGAATTAGAAGGTCCAAATTCCAAGTTAAGGAAACTGTGCTTTAACATGTTTTCTAAGAGATTTTGAAAGAATCAACAGTATCAACAGTTTGGGAACTGTTTCCCTAGAGATTAAGTCCTCTTAGTAAACTTGGAGATGGAATCCTGTTGAACTGGGGGCCTGCAAGCTACATCTTGATGGTGGAGGCCCTGCCCTCAGGCTGCCATGAGCCCACAGGTGGAGAACCCTGTCTCTCAGGTGAACTTTTAGGAACATGAGCCAGGATCTGCATGACCTTGAGCAGGTTATTCTTTTTTCTGCGTCTCAGTTTTTGTAAAATAGAGGTAATTGTAGTGTCTTCTTCAGAGGATTGTTGTAAGTATTAGATAAGTAGATTACAGTTTAGTCCTTAGAATAGTACCTGGTCCACAGTAAGTACTATGTACATGCTAGTTGCTGTTACTGCTACCGTTACAATTATTGTCACCATCTCTAAAACCAAGGATTAGCAATATATGCTGCTTTGCCCACTTTTTAAAAATAAAGTTTTATTGTAACACAGCCATGCTCATTCCTTTACATTGTTGTCTATGGTTGCTTTGGGGCTGCAATGGGAGAGTTAAATAGCTGCAACAGGGATTGCATGGCCCACAAAACTTAAAACATTTTCTCTGAGACCCTTTAGAGATAAAGTTTACCTACTCTTGTTGTATGCATCTTTGAGCCCCTGTTAATATGTTGATTGCCCTGGGAGGAGCAGCAAGGGCTGTACTTTAACTGAAAGCTGGTTGAAGGCAGAGCTCTGTGAGTGCTACAAGGTAGACCAGTATCCTGCAAGAGAGTAAGAAGAGGAAGCAGAGAGCAGAGAACATCCTTAAGAAGGGGTTGGGGTGAGAGAACTTTGTAAGCCTCCTAGCTCAGCCCTGAGTCAGTCCTGGCCTGGGCTTTTATGAGGCTGGAGAGTATCTGGCAATAGTTGGGGTAGGGTTTTCCTGTTTTCCACTTGTCAATGGCTTTCTTTCTCCAAGCTTCTGTCCACTTTCCCAACTGCCAGTTTGTAAAATGCTTTCACTGAGATCAAAGCGTGCCACCCCTTCCAATACCTTCAGAGAAAATTCTATTTTACTGTTTTTCACTCAACACGGTAACTATTTGCCTGCTATGTGCCAGCCTCTGGGGTAGGCACAGAAAATAAAGCATAGACCTTGCCCAGAGTACATAATCTACTTTTTAACTGCAGAGCCATAAACCCTTAAAACCATGAACTTAATGCACCAACCTCACTCACTTGATAACCTGGGACGGTGAGGAAGTACCTAGGATTGCAAATAACTGGTAACTAATTAATACCTGCAATCAAGATACTGAAAAGAAAAATATCAGAGGCAGGTTGTGTCTGTTGAAAACCTCTGCTCTCTCATCACTGGAGGGTGCACTAGCAAGGAGTGGGTTGAACTGTGTTCTATGGCCTACCTTTTGCCAGGTGGTAGTGTGCTTGAATAGAAAGAGCTACAGTTTACTGAGTGTTTCCTATGTTTTTGGTATCCATGTTTTACATGTGTTATCTCATAGAATCTTTACCATAGCCCACAAAGTAGGCACCACTATCCATGAAAAGCAGATGCTCAAGACATTCTGCCATACCTAGTCAATAGTGGAGGTGGGATTTAAATTCTTGCCCATCTGGCTCCAAAGTCATCATTGTAGTATATCATTTAGATAAGAGTAAGAAGGAAGGGAAAGATAAATGCCACATCTGGCTGGAAGCAAAGGAAGGTGGAGAGAATTAAACAGACTCATTATTGCCTGTGTATAATCCTAACACCTGAGATTTAATAGGGAGCATAGCCAAAGCGACAGCACTGATTTCTTCTTTAGAAGACAAAATAACAAACTCCTACTTCCTGGCTTCCAGAATTAACAAAATTTTCACTTTTTTCATAATCGCTTCACAATTTGAGAAAAATCAAACAAAGCATCTAAGAAATAAAGGTCTCCCATGTTTTTCTTCCTGATACTTAGAGCCAATTCTTCTTATTAAATTGATACTTATCAAGTTCCTCCCTGCTCATTTATTAAATTACATAGATTGCATTTGATGAGTTTAGCCATTTAAGCTGTTGGTCAAGTTTTTGATTGTTTGTTTTTTTGTTTAACATTAGTGACTTGGAGTGGTTAGAGATGGTGGGAGATGTCTCTCTATTTCCTCTTACTACCTCACCACCAGTGGCTTTGGTAAAATGGTAGTCCGTCATAGACCTTTTCTGCCCATCTGAAGGAGGTCCCCAGTTGACATGCCTCCTACTTTATAGCCTCACTCCCTCCTGAAATGTTCTGTTCTGACAGCAGGACTGGCCCACCTGCTCATTAGCAGGTCTGAGGTGGAGAGTCGTAGCCTTGAGGATTGCTCTGATTTTAGGTTTGTGCAAAAGTAATTTTGGCTTTTGCATTGTTGATATTTGCCACTTGATATTAGAATACATTCTTAAATAAATGTAGTCATGCTATACATCATTTTAATGTACATTTCTCACTTATGCTTTTTGCTAATGACCTATTACTTGCTGTTTATTTTATATTTATTTTAGACTATGGAAATGATGTTAGACATGAAGCATATTCAAGAGATTTTCTTACTTGAATTCAAAATGGGTCATAAGGCAGTAGAGACAGCTCACAATATCAACAATACATTTGGCCTGGGAACTGCTAATGAATGTACAGTGCAGTGGTGGTTCAAGAAGTTTTGCAAAAATTTGAAGAGCCCTGAAGATGAGGAGCATAGTGGCTGGCTATTGGAAGCTGACAATGCCCAATTGAGAGCAATCATCGAAGATGATCCTCTTACAACTACACGAGAAGTTGCTGAAGAACTCAGGGTCCACCATTCTATGGTTGTTCAGCATTTTAAGTAAATTGGATAGGTAAAAAAGCTTGATAAGTGAGTGCCTCATGAGTTGACCAAAATTTTTTTTAAATCATCATTTTGAAGTATAGTCTTCTTTTATTCTGCTCAACAACAATGAACAATTTCTCAACTGGATTGTGACATGATGAAAAGTGGATTGCATACCTCAACTGGCAATGACCAACTCAGTGATTGGATCTAGAAGAAGCTCCATAGCACTTCCCAAAACCAAACTTGCACCAAAAAAAGGTCATGGTCACTGTTTGGTGGTCTGTTGCTGGTCTGATCCACCATAGCTTTCTGAATCCTGATGAAACCATTATATCTGAGACATATGCTCAGCAAATAAAATGCTTGCAGATGGCACTGGTCATCAGGAAGATCCCAATTCTTCTCCATGATAACGCTCAACTGCACGTTATACAACCAATACTTCAAAAGTTGAACGAATTGGGCTTCAAAGTTTTGCCTCATCTGCCATATTCACCTGACCTCTTGCCAACTGACCACCACTTCTTCAATCACCTCAACAACTTTTTGCAGGGACAACACTTCCACAGCCAGCAGTATATGGAAAATGCTTTCCAAGAATTCGTTGAACCCTGAAGCACACGTAGTTTTATGCTAGTACAGGAATAAACAAACTTATTTCCCACTGGCAAAAATGTGTTGATTGTAATGGTTCCTATTTTGATTAGTTAAGATGTGCTTGAAAATGAAAAAATATTCCATGTTCAAGGATTGGAAGTATCAACATTGCTAAGATGTCGATCCTATCAAAGGAAATCTACAGATTCAATACTATACCCAACATCATTTTTCTCAGACCTGTAAACAACAATACAGACATTCATTTAGAAACATAAATGACCGTGAAGAGTCAAAACAATCCTTAGCAAAGGAAACAAAGTGGGGGGGGTAACACACTTCTAGACTTTAAACTTTATTATAAGTACACAATAATCAAAACAACTTGGTATTTGTCCAAGAATAGGCATATAGATCACCGAAACAGGATAGAGATTCTGGAAGCGAAACCTCAACTTCTCAACCAACTCATCTTTGACAAAGCCTCCACCAACACAGACTGGGGTGAGGAGGGCCCATTTGGTAAATGGTGCTGGGAAAACAGGTAGACCACATGCCAAAGATTCAAACAGGACCCCTACCTATCACCACACACAAAAATCAACTCCAAATGGATCAAAGACCTAAATGTGAAACCTCAAACTTCATGAATCTTAGAAAATGCAGGAGACACCCTTATGGAAATCGGAATAGGCAACCAATTCCTGATCAAAACCCCAAAAGCCCATGCTATAAGAGATAAGATAGACAAGTGGGACCTCATCAAACTGGAAAGCTTCTGCAAAGCAAATAAACCAACAAGAAAGCAGGGAGACAGCCTGTGGGAAAAAATATTTGCTAACTGCATATCTGACAAAGGTCTAACATCCAGGATCTATAAGAAACTCAAATGTGCCGAAGGAAAAAAACAAATAACACCATTAAAAAGTGGGGAAGCTGGGCACCAGTGGTTCATGCTTGTAATCCCAGCACTGTGGGAGGTGGAGGCAAGAGGATTGCCTAACCCCAGGGGTTTGAGACCAGACTGGGCAACTTGGCAAGACCTCATCTCTACTAAAAAAAAAAATAGCTGGGTGTGATGGCACATGCCTGTAGTTCTAGCTACTTGGAAGGCTGAGGCTGAAGTATTGTCTGAGCCCAGCAGGTCAAGGCTGTGGTGGCCATGAATGTGCCACTGCACTCCAGCCTGGATGACAGTGAGACTCTGACTCAAAAAGTTTAATAAAAATAAATAAATAAATAAAAAGCTAGCAAAAAGCATGCCGGAGACCAGCTCCAGCTGTGTTCAGGGTACTCCAAAGGTGAAGACGGCATCGGCAATTGGGGGGAAGAAGAGAGAGAGAGAGAGAGAGAGAGAGAGAGAGAGAGAGAGAGAGAGAGAGAGAGAGAGAGAGAAACTGGACTCCAGTCTAGTGCAGAAGCGATGTGTGATATCGGGAATTACTATGGGTCTTTTATACACAAAGTCAGATGTGGGAGGGGCATCCCCCACCCACCAGAAACCTTAATCCATGAAAACTTAATCAATGATTGCCTTTAAACCCTTTTCATATGATAATCTTAAAATCCCATAACAAAAGATAACCTAATCCATGACTGACATATTCTATAAACCTTTTAATCCTAAGCTGATGGATTTATGCCAAGTTAAACAATTCTATAGTAGCTTAAGTATTTACTTTACAAACGAAAGTGGCCTATCCCAGAATGTTTGGAATGTGGCCCAGTCCAAAAGTTCACAGTGGGCTACCTGCAAGTAACCCAACCACATTCTTTCAACAAAATGGCTGTCTTCTAAAACTATATTCTACAATTTACACCCTCAATAAATCCTAAGATCATGACCCAGAAGCCTGTGACCAATACTAAGGCTCTTAGATGTGACACAAGTTTGCATTATAAGTTGTGTGAAAACCAAAACTGCAGTTTGCGGAAGAATGGGAGCAATGAGCTTCTAAAGTTAGCTTGTGTTCATCCCGGTCTCAGAGTTTTTATGTTTTGAGCTCACAGGAGCTTAATCTGGTTAGTGCTGAGTAGAAAGGGGGAGGAAATGGGGTCAATAGCTCCCAAATGCATCCTAGTGGTCTCGGGGTCAACGGCCCTTCCTGATCCCTAACGCTCAGTGGGCCTCCATGGCTGGCTCCCAACAAAACTTGAGTAGACACTTCTCAAAAGAAGACATAGAAGCAGCCAACAGACGCATGAAAAAATGCTCCGCTTCACTAATCATCAGAGAAATGCAAATCAAAACCACATTGAGATTTCACCCAAATCGAATAAGAATTGCCATCGTTAATAAAACAAACAACAACAGAGGCTGTCAAGGATGCAAAGAAAAGGGAATGCTTCTACACTGCTGGTGGGTATGCAAACTAGTTCAACCTCTATGGAAAACAGTGTGACGGTTCCTAAAAGAACTAGAACTTTACCTTCCATACGATACAGTAATCCACCTTCTGGGAATATACTTGGAGGAATTTAAATCACTCTACAAAAGAGATACCTGCACATACATGTTTATTGCAGCACTATTTACAATTGCAAAAAAATGGAACCAACCATGCTGCCCATAAAACTGGACTGGATTAAAAAAAAAGTGGTACATATACATGATGAAATATTTGCAGCCATAAAGATGGACAAACATATGGACTTTGCAGCAACTTGGATGGATTTAGAGTCTATAATACTCAGTGATCTATCACAGAAACAAAGAACCGCGTACCACGTGTTCTCACTCATAAGTGGACCCTGAACTTTTACCATATACTGTAAGAAAGGGATTGGAAGTAGCCAGAAACTTCCAGGGATTGAGGAGGAGGAGCACACATAACATTAGTAAGGATGCCTGATCTTAAACCAGGCAAAGTAGGATCAAAGGGAAGCCCAAATTTTACCTGTACGATGACCACTTGTATACCCAATACTGAATTGTACTCCACCTCTTTAAAATAAAAAATAAAAAGTTGTGCCTGTGTCTACTTATAATGATCTAAAATTCCCGATCTGAAGCCACAATTACTTTTGCACCCACCTAATACCAAAGATTCTTAAACCTTGTGCATACAGAAGTAGAAGGGGTATGAGGATATGCAGTACTATGCTGGGGTAGGTAGAGATTACTGTGTACTTCTCTTCCTATCACTGCATTCAGTGGCATTATGCTGGTAGCTTGAAATTGATCATAGTGGAAATATTTACACCATGGAAACCAGCAAATAAATAAAGACTTTTTTTAAGAGGTTGTTGTTAAACATTTACTGGGCATGACTGAATATCAGCAAATAAAATGGTAAACATTTCAAGTTTACTTACAATGTTGTTTGCATAAAATAATTATAATAAAAGAAGTATTCGTAAGAAATTGAAAATAACTGTAAAATTAAATAAGCATTGTTATGCTAAATACACCCCATAAATATATTCCAAACTTTTTCTTCTAGTCTAAACACAATTTTCCCATTCTTTACATTACAAAAAACTACTGCAATGAATATATTATGTGGTACTTTGCATACATAGGTGTGAGTTCCTTTAGTGTATATAGCTAGAAGTGAAGTTTCTAGTGATGAACTATGCACATTTCAACTTTATTAGCATGAAGTGCTGTCCTACCAGCAGTGTATCATATTTCCTATTTTCTTGCCTTCACACTTGGTATTGTCAGTCTTCTTCATCTAAGCAATCTGAACTTGAGGTGGTATTTCATTGTTTTTTGAATTTACTTTTTTTTTCTAAACACTTGTGAAGTTAAAGTATTTTTATATGTTTATTGGTCATTTGAATTTTCTTTTTTGTTAATTGCTTTTTCATTTTTTTCTTAGATTATATATACCTATTGATTTGTAGAAATTTCTTTTTTTTTTTGAGTTGGAGTCTCACTCTGTCTCCCAGACTGGAGTGCAGTGGCCGTTCCCGGTCACTGCAGCCTCGACACGCTGGGCTCTGGCTATCCTTCCACCTCAGCCTTCCAAGTAGCCGGAATTACAAGCATGCACTACCATGCCCGGCTGATTTTTTTATTTATTGTAGAGATGAGATCTCACTGCCCAGGCAGGTCTCGAACCCACGGGCTCAGTCTATCCACTCACCTCAGCCTCCCAAAGGCGTGGGATTATAGGCTGAGCCACCGAGACCGGCTAGAAATTTCTTATATATCCTGAATACTTATGTTAAAATTATATCGTCTCTCATCTGTGGCTTGTCTTTTAATTGTTTTTTGTCATAAAGTTTGATATAGCCAAATTTATTGCTTTTTCTTTATGATTTCTTTTTTATTTATTTAAACAATCTTTCCTGACTTCAAGATTAAAGGTATTTTTCTATATTTTCTTTCTTCAAGTTTAGATGTTTTTCTATATTTTCTTTCTTCAAGTTTAGATGTTCATATTTACATTTTAATCTATCTAGAGTTCATTTTTGTGAATAGTATGGCATGAACATTAAAGTTTTTCCTCATGGAGTTGCTATTGTTCTAACATTATTATTGAAAAGACCAAAGTTTCCTCTGGGCTTTTTTATTCATCCCATATACACATACTCATATATGCTTGCAAATATTTTGATATTCTTTATTATACTCTATAGATTCATTTGATCTTTTTATAAATATTATACTCTCTAATTACCATAACATTGCACAAATTCTTGGTATTCTATTAGAGAAATTTATTTCTCTTTATTCATCCTTTTCAGAATCTTCTTATCTATTCTTAGAGGTTTACTCTTTCATGTGAATTCAAAAACAGTTTGTCAGTTTGGCATGTTCCACTAAAAATCCTTTTAAAATTTTTATTAGAATTGTTAAACCCAAGATTTTAAATCTGAGAGACCACAAAGAGCCAGCTCCGATGCAAACACACGAGGGTCTTTATTCAGGCTCGAGTCTGGGCTCACGTTTGAAGCCAATGCAGCGACTTCAGGGACAAGAGTCCTGACCCAGGCTAACACGTACCTTTTATACATAATTCTGAAGGGGTGGGGTGGCTTTACAAACTTGTGCACACAGGATTGGATAAAAACTACATAATGCAGTTACAAAGACTTTGATTGGTTGATTCAAGTTCAATTTGCACGGGCTCAGGCTTAGTTACTTGTGATGGACAAGTAACTGCCAAACAGGCAGAATGGAATGCCAGATAACCTAGGTTTACACAGTCACTGCGTGTAAATTAACTTTGGCATGGGAGCCGGAGGTTTGAACCAACATAGAGCCCACCAGGAGAGTGGCGAGCGCCTCAGAGTCTACTGCAATCTAAGCAAAGGAATGTCTGGGAGGGGCTTATTGCTTAACATTCACACACTGCTAGCAGCAGTTGCAGAAGCAAAAGAAGCCAGCATGGCAATTGGGACAAACAAAAGCTTAACAAAGTTCTAAGTACAAACACTGCTTAAAACATTGTATAACTATACAATCAGTTACTACCCGGCACCCGACATGTGCCTAGTTCTACGGGGTCTGAGGTAGGATTTAAAGTACTAAGAACTTATAAAATATAGTGAATGTGAGTTAGGAATATATAAAATGCAATGAACGCTTCTTTTACAGTAAGTATAGTTTTTTTTTGTTTTTTTTTTTTTAATCTCTTGGGTCTCTCAGAATGACATGAATTTATAGATTAATATCAGAATAATCCATGACTTTTTCATATATACATATGGAAAGAATCAGAGAGAGACAGACAGAGAGAGGGAGAGAGAGAGAGAGAGAGAGAGAGAGAGAGAGAGAGAGAGAGAGAGAGAGAAAGAGATAGACTCAGGTCTTTTTTATGTCCTTCAATTATTGCTTTTGAACATTTCCATAAAATTCAAATTCATCTTATAATAGATTTAAATACTTTACACTTATTTTGTGGATTATTTGTACTTCTCTTAAGAACTTCCTTTATCTGTAATATTATATGGACAGTTATGGTCAGTGTATAGGAATGTTATTGGCTCTCATATGTTCATTTCAGTAATAATTTTTCCAAAGCCTTCCCAGTCTTTAAGGCTAAGCTTTTAAGGTAAGGCTTAGTATCTGTCCTCAGAAGATACTATGTTATCTTTGACCACATTTTTAACATTACAGTGCATATGAAAGGGTCAAAGTTTTTAATATGCTAGTCAGGGCAAGGTCTAAAAGTATTTATAACAAGGTGTCTTTGCTAAAATCAATTCACTTGCAACAATGGTTTGGACTAGACCCACCTGCATTCTCTCTTTCACCTTGGTTTTTGCCCACGTAGCAGCTGTTTCAGTGAGTAGACTTCTCATCTTCTAGATATTTAGAAATATCGATTCTAGTATACATTATCTATTTTCTGTTTATTTATTTTCTTTCAGATTAAACACCTTTCCAAAGGAAATGGTAAGAATCACTTTAAATGAATAGAAAGTATTTCTGAATTTTCTGTCTTCTTCAGTATGACTAGTAATAATTTTTTTCCCTGCTTTTAACAGTATATGACACATATTTTGGTGAACAGAAGGATATTTCAGAAATCAATTTAGGTGGGTTCAATTTTTGCCTCATTAATGTCTCGAAATAACTTAAAACCCAGTGATAAGTTTATTGTAAAACACTTACTTTCCTAATATTTATTTGTGTATTGTGTATCTTTTGGGGAGAAATACTTATGGGAGCTTCATCAGGATTTGTAGTTTCTGAAAAATGAAAATGTGGATATAGAAAATGATGAAACCAGATTTTCTAGGCAAGCTAGGGAGTCTTCAATCGATCTAGACATATATAACAAGTTTTCTGTTTCTAAAATTTTATTTCTCCAGTTTCTATCTTTTAAAAAAGGGGGGAAAATGAATGATTATTCTGCTCACTAAATAAAAATATTAAGAATAAGCCACTTATTATATTTAGTGGAGGAAAAAACCCATTCTACTGTCCCATTAATAACTTTATTTGGTACTTAGAAATGAGTGTAAGGGTATTTTGGTCTAGGCGTCTTGTTTACAAAAATATTTCTTGAAGAAATCCATCCATCTCCTCTGTTATTGAGAGAAAGGAGAAGCCAGGTTATCATCTCTCCTTTCCTTCTATTATCCTGCTTCTCAAATGAAAGAGAAGCCTTCACATTCCTGAGGGTTTTGGTTAGGATTAGTGGAAGCAGAGGTTCCACTAAAACACCTTAAGTTCACAAAAGCTTTCCTGTCCAATTGCATGTTTATTTATTGATTTGTCAACTCTTGTAGTGAGGCAAGATATGTGCTGTTTTCATTTTGCAGGAAGGGATGAGCAGCCCCTCATGGTTAGGGTGACTTGCCCAGGATCCCAGGTGACAGTGAGGGTCTCACTTTCGGGTCTTGTGACTCAGTCCTCAATAGCTCAGTTCTATCTAAAGACTACAGAAGCCTTAACTACAGAACCTGTACTTAAGGGTTGCATTTTCCTGACTTTGTCTCACTGACCAGGAAGGCAGCTAGCTGATTTTTAGTTGGAATAGCTTGAGATAGCTGCATGGGCAGAGTAGAAATCATTTAGGAAGGTAAATGGGTGAATAAACAAATGGACCCAAGACACCAACATATTAGAGTGAGTTGGGGTGTATACAATTCTGAGAATCTGCTGTCTTTAAAAGATCTACTGTCTTTTTAAATAGTCTTTTCCTTATCTCATCCTTCTTTATCTAACAAAAATGAATTTTTTTACCGCTGAGCCATTTCTTACTCTTCAGCCCCACTAACACCTCTGAACTGCAACCTACATGAAGAAATCCCTTTACCGTGTGGATTGCCTCCCCAACTTGTTTTTTAGGCCAGGAGTTCATGGCCTGTTAGGAACTGGGCCGCACAGCAGTAGGTGAGTGGCTGGCGGGTTTCATCTGTATGTACAGCTGCTCCCCATCACTCACATTACTGCCTGAGCTCTGCCTCTGTCAGATCAACATCAGCATTAGAGTCTCATATATTACAGTGTAATAATAATAGAAATAAAGTGCACAGTAAACGTAATGTGCTTGGATCATCCAGAAACCATCCACCCCTCCTGTCCCTGGAAAAATTGTCTTCCAGGAAACCAGTCCCTGGTGCTAAAAAGGTTGGGGAACACTGTGTTAGGCCATTCAAACCAAACCACCAGGATTAATTGGCTGAGCTGTATAGTCAGATACTAATATCGAAAATGAATTGGGGAAGTTACACAGAAAAGGTTCCACCTTTTAATTACCTTCTCTCCACACCTTGCAATGCTGAAAACCTCTCTTATCCTCCACCCCAAGATCTGCTTCTCTCAGTCTTTTCATTTAGGCTCAGAAGCTCAGTTACCCCTCACTCTTGTCTTTCTCTCACACCTTATACACAATCTGTCAGCAAACTCTATTCAATCTACCTTCACATCACATCACAAGTCGAGGTTTTTCAGCACTTTTGCTGTGCCCACTGTGTCAGCCATGTTACATTTGGCTGGGTCCTTTTTTTTTTTGTTTGAAAGCAGGATTTATTGAGAGGACAGTAAAGCTCCCACAGTGGGAGGGGACCCGAAGGGGTTGCCTTGGCTGGGTCTTTTGAGTGACCTCATAACTGCACTTCCCTCTCTGCCTTTGTCCCCTACAGACTATTCTGCACGGCATAAACAGAGCTCTCCTTTTACTATCATTCTGATCGTGTCACTTTTCTGATCTAACATTCTAAAACTTCTCCTTCAACACAAAATAAGAGTGTGGTCCACAGGCCAATATCACCTTCATCACTTAAGAGCTTTCTTAGAAATGCAGCATTCTGGAACTCCACTCCAGACCTACAGGACCAGCATCTTCATTTTGACAGATCCCAAGTGATTCCTATACACACTGGAGTGTAAGATGGTCTACCCCTGGTCGCCCTCTCTGGCCCCATTTTTTTTGCTATTTTCCCCTTTCTGACTTGGGCTCTTCAGCTACCCTGGCTGCAAAGCTATCCCTCTCTGAGTGGTTTCAGTGAATGATCCCCCAACTAGCAGCATCAGCTCCATCAGAAACCTTGTTAGAAATGAACATTATCAGTCTTTGCACCAGACTTAATAAACCAAAAACCCAAGGGGTGGTGTTCAACAGTCTGTGTTGAACAGGCCCTCCAGGGGATTCTTATGCTTAAGTTTGCTTAAGTTTGAGGACCATTGCTCTGAGACATTAAGGCTTTCCTGCCTCAGGACCTGCCTCTCTGCTGTTGCCTCTGCCTCCAACACTCTTCCCTCATTCCCTCACTCTATCAGATTTCTGCAGAAATGTTACCTCCTCAAGGAGCCCTTTTCGGACCACCCTATAATACAATAGCAGCCCCCCCATCACCTCAGAATTCTTTCCTTCTTTACCTCATTTTACATTTTTTTAAAGAAAATTTTGTTTGTATTTTTTGAGTCAGAGTCTCACTCTGTCACTTAGGCTGGAGTGCAGTAGCAGAGACAGCTTTAGTTAGTCATTAGCAGGTGAAACCATGATGCCTCCCAGTGCCTAACTCCTTCCTCGGTGTCATTTGCAAAGACAGATCCAGTTTTCCTGAATGAGGAGCCATAGGCTTCTGTTTGCACATGAGGCTGTGGTGATTATTCTCTGCCTTAGTTTCCCAGTTGTAAATCAGGAGCTGTCCTCAGACTGAAGTACAATCCAGCAATCCTGTCTGAAGTTGTCTGCATTTCACAGGGAATGCAGCTTGTCACATGAGAGTTATGATGAGAAGTGATTTTCTTTTAAATGCTTGAGAAATCTTCCCATAAAGATCTTCCCTTTAAAGAACCTTGCCATCAGAAACAGTATGAGGCCAGAACCAAGTAATGCCAGCAGTGGGAGAGTATATTCTGCTAAGCATCTGACAGCTGACATTTAGAGACACAGTTTTGAATGAATCTATTCATGTTTCTCTAGTCTTCCTTATAATAAGGAAGAACAGTGCACTGAGCTTGCTGTTGGAAGGTATTACAATTTAACAGTATATTTGTAAAGTTAGTATACACTTATAGGGAGCAGTTTCAAGCTTTTCAATAATAAAGCAGTATCATCATTTTTTCATGGCGAAAAAACAAAATTAACCCACTTAGGGACAGGAGGCAGGATGGCACAGTAGCAGAAAAGACCCTGAATGAGAAGGCAGGAGTTTTGATACTCACTCAGCCAGGACCACCTAGTGCCTCGCTTCCTGTCTCTTTCTTCCTTTGAAGAATGAGAGTTTTAGAGTGAATGATCAATAAGATCCCTTCTGACTCAAATCTTACTTCTAAGATTCTTAGACAAAGCTTCTTGTTCCAATACTGAAAACAGAGGATATGACAACGTTTGATACTTATTGGCTGTTCATTTACTCAATGAGAAGAATTTTTTTGCATTGTTTCAAAAGGAGATTTACTATATAAAGATTAGTAGTCAAAGATTTATAATGGCAGAGATTAATTGTATTATGAAAGGTGTCTTTTAATAATGTTCACTCAAATATATATTTTTTAAATCCACATCTAGCTGCAGGCTTGGATCTCTTTCAAGGGGACATCCTCTTGCGGGTGAGTAGCTACCAATAACACAATAAGCTTCCTCAGAGAGGCTGTGTCATTGGTTTTGACCCTCTGCTCTGTGGCCAGCCATGGGGTGGGCACTGTGGAAGAGATGAGGAATTCTCATCTATAATCTGTGCCTGCAAGGACTTTCACTGCAGTTGGAGGGAAAAAACAGCAAAACAAAAACCAGGAAAAACAAGCAAACAGCACAAAAGAATCTATAATTACTAAATGGTCTGCCAATTTAACTTTCCTAATAAGTGAAGAATGAGATGGAAGATAACAAATCTATGATGGATGGCCTCAAAATCTAGAATTTACTTTAAAAAAATTGTGTACTTGTTCTTACATGTGCAAACTTCTGTCACCATCAAAGTACTCTCCATTTAATGCAATATACCTATCAACATTCTTTTTCCTGCTCAGAATAGCTTTTGGACTCATCAATTTTGATGCCTTTTTACTTCTGCAGTTTTTTGTTTCACCTCTTCCACATTGGCAATACTTTTCCCATTGAGGGCTTTTTCATCTGGAGAAACAAACAAAAAAGTCATTCTGGGCAATACTGGGTGAATAGGGAAGGTGGGGCATGGGGATCATGCTGTTTTTGGTCAAAAACTGCTGAATACTCAGTGTGATAGAGGCAAGTGTACTTATAAATCACCCATCACGAAATGGGCAAACACTATGAAAGACTTTCCACACAAAATTTCACTGAAGCTGAATGCAACCTCTCACAACACTAACGGGTACACTGATGCTGGCGTGTTCCTATAACACTTACCTAGCAGGGTAAGCCTGAACTACAAGGGGCCTGTCCTCCAAAAAATAATTCAGCTATCTTACTTTGGGGGAATTGCAAGGCCCTTTATTTTGTTCCTAATAATTTATCTGATTTTTCCAAATTATTTCTCTGGAACTTCTATTGCATTTATAATCAAAAGACGTTACCACTAAATTGCTTGAGTTGTGTGATAAGCTGTTTGTGGTGTGAGAGTTTTGTGAAAGAAGAGGTCAAGGTGACTTCAAGGACCAGGCTTCCCACTCATCTTTGTATTTGTTTCTACAGAACTCTCGAAATGGCCTGAGAGACCCAAGCAGCAGGTGGAAGTTCCCCATTCCTTACATCCTGGCTGACAATCTAGGTAATATTAATCGTTCTTAAGTAGAAGTTTCTGGTTTAACTTTTCTCTCTCTCTCTCTCTCCTCCTGTTCATTGGCTTCAGATTGGGAGTAACCACCAATGTAGAAGAGGGTTTCCAAGCCTTGATGATTCTTTATCTCGTGGAAAGAAAGACATGGCTATACTTCAAAACCAGTGTGGCTTAAGCAGTCTGAGACACACAGTAAAGAATGATTTTTAAAATGCAGCACACATGACTGGGCGTGGTGGCCTATAATCCCAGCACTTTGGGAGGCAGAGACAAGAGGATGACTTGAGCTCAGGGGTTTGAGACCAGCCTGAGCAGCATGGCGAGACCTCGTCTCTACAATAAAAATCAAAAAATTAGCTGGGTGTGGTAGTGCATGCATGTGGTTCCAGCTACTTGGAAGACTGGGTCAGAAGGATTACCTGAGCCCAGCAGGTCAAGGCTGCGGTGGCTGTGAGTGTGCCACTGCACTCCAGTCTGGGCAACAGAGTGAGACTCTGACTAAAAAAAAAAAAAAAATGCAGCACACATTAAAATGTCAATAAATAAATCAATGAAATAAAGCAACTTAAGGAGCAAAAACCCAATGAAATATTATTTCACCAGAGCGCTGAAAATTTGCACTTTAATAGTTTGCTTGGATGAATCTAAATACAGGGCAAATATACTATTTTTAGCATATTGATATCCCTTTTTGTTACAAGAAGGAAAACATGCCACACTTTTGAGAAACAGAAAAGTCCATATTTCACATGTTTATGGTTCTTTCTCCTCCTTATTAATAATTTCTACTCTTTAAAAAAAATCTGAATTATTACCTTTTACTCACTATTAGAAATAATAACAGGCAGAATTGCTTCTCAGACTTTGGGTTATGATCAAGTATAGAAATAATAACTGGTGGAAATAAGTAAATATCAGAAGCCACATGTAGGCACTGGCTGATTGCCAAGCAGTGACTGATAACTGTGCAGCTTGAATGACTCAATGCCTGCAAGGCCCATCCTGCTTAAATAGATGGGCGAGATTAGAGAGGGGAAGGGAAGCCAGAAGAAGTTTGCTTAATCCTGCTGGGCTGCTAGGCAGCTCCCACTCTCAGGAGATGTAGACTATGTTTCCACATTTTCCATCAGCAGTATCTGAGCTGCCTCCGATCCCTTTCTGTAGAACAGCTAGATATCAACAAATGCTGTTGTTGTTCTCAGTTATTGGAAAGCTGAGTTATTTTCTCCAGTGCCAATATTTCTTGGAGCATGATTTCAGATACACCCAATTTAAAAGGAGTTCTTTCCTGTCATCATTTTTCTTCCTGTTTGTCATATCTGCACTACCCTATAACTTGCCAGGCACTGTGCGTTCAACAGATATTTTACTTAACATCTGCGAGATGTAAGTCAGGGCTTTCCAGAAAGACTAACCTCAGTATCTTGTTAGCATACAGAGTAGGTCAGGGTTGGGGTCTGGTATTCTGCGTATCTAACAGTCCCACAGTGATGCTGATGTTTGAGCTTGAGTAGTAAGGTAGCTGAGTAGTAAGGTAGCTACAAGTTACCTAAGAAATTATAACAGAGAGCAAGATTTGAGACAGGTTGCCTGAAATGAAATAAAACTAGTAAAGACTCAGCAGTAGCTCTCATGTAACACCATATGAAAGTCACCTTCAGTGTTAAAAAAAATTCAAATGTCTGGACCCATACCATTGTGAAAACAAATCTACTAAGAGAATTCCTTAGAGTGAAATATGCAAATCAGTAGACAAGGTTTTTGACAAAAGCATAAATCTATGTAATCAACACTTCCATTATTCCAGAAAGTTCCTTTGGACCTATTTCTAGGCAATCGCCATTTTCACTCCCCAAGAGACAACCACCGTTCTAATTTTTCCACATAGATTAAGTTTACTTGGTTTACAGATATATGGAATCATGTGCTGTAGTACTGACTCGTTTGTGTCTGTCCTATTTTACTTATCATGATTTTGAAGTTCTTTCATACTGCTGAAGATCAATAGTTTTTTCTTTTTTTCACGACTCCGGTAATATTTCTTTATATCAATGTACTGCAAATTATTATACATTTTCCTGTTGAGGCTATTATAAAGAATGCTGTTGTGATTATTCTTGTGTATGTCTATGCAGATATGTGTTTTTAAAAATGTATCTTGGGTGAATGCTTTATAATAGAATTGGTTGGTCATATGGTAAATGTAAGGTTAACTTCATTTTTTAAAAAAAGCCAGTTTTCCCAAGAGGCTGTGACATTTTACATTCCTACTGAAAAGGTCTGAGTGTTCCAATTGCTCCACTCCCCTACTCACACTGGTAATTGTAGCCATTCTTGTGCTTTCAAAATGGTATCACCCTGTAATTTTAATTTTCATTACCCTAATTACTAATACTATTCAACATATTTTAATGTGCTACAGGCTATTTGGGTTTTTTCTTTTTATGAAATATCTGTCCATTTCTTTTGTGATTTTAAAAACTGTGACTTACCTTTTTCTCATTTTTTAAGCAGTGTATTTTGAAGAGCAAAAGTTTTGATTTGGATAGTTTGATTTTTTAATTTTTGAACTTATGATTTGTGCTTATATATTCTAAGAAATCTTTACTTAATTCACAAAATATCCTCCAATATTTTTTGATGCTTTAAAGTTTTAACTTTTTGTCTCTAATGTATCATAAATTAATTTTTCATGGAGAGGATTGGGATTAACTAATTGATATTTATTAATCTGGTTGTTCCAGACCATTGCTATAAATACTTTCCTTTTCTCATTAAATTGACTTGGCACATTTGTCAGAAATAATTGGCTGTTTACTTGTTAATTTATTTCTGGAATGTCTATTTTGTTCTACTTGTTTATCACCATGCTAATATCATACTGTGCTGATTACTCCAGCTTATCTTGAAGTGAGTTAATGAGTGTAGTTAATCTTACAGTGAGTTCTTCAACTTTTCTCTCCTTCTTTGAAATAGTTTGATTACTCTAGATCTCCTGTATTTTCATATATATTTTAGAATCAACTCATCAATTTCTCTAAAAAGTCTACTGGAATTTTGGTAGGAATGTGTTGATTCTATATATTTATCCGTAGAAAATAAATATCTTTAAAATATGGAGACTTCTAAACCATGAACATGGCACATCTATTCCATTTATTTAGGTTTTTAAAAGTTTCTCTTATCAGTGTTTTGCAGTGTAAATAACTTGCAAGCCGGGCTCAGTGGCTCAGCCTGTAATCCCATGCCTTTGGGAGGCTGAGGTGAGTGGATTGCCTGAGCCCGCGGGTTCGAGATCCACCTGGACAGCGAGACCTCATCTCTACAATAAATCAAAAAAAGCCAGGCGTGGTAGTGCATGCCTGTAATTCCGGCTACTCAGAAGGCTGAGGC
>NW_007247449.1:37056-101899 GCF_000164805.1 Carlito syrichta
GCCACTGCACTCCAGTCTGGGCGACAGAGTGAGACTCCAACTCAAAAAAAATAATAATAATAACTTGCAAGTCCTTGATACACTTACTTCTAAGCATTTTATCGTTTTGATGCTACTCAAATGTAGTTTTAAAAGTTTTATTATTTGCTTTCTGTTGATATAAAAATACAATGGATTTTTATATAAGGACTTTGTATCTTATTACCTTGCTAAATATACATTAATTCTCATTATTTCTGTTTGTTTGTTTTGAGGCAGGGTCTCTGTTGCCCATGCTGGAGTGCAGTGGCAAGAATATGGCTCACCCCAACCTTGACCTCCTGTCCTCAGGAGATCCTTCCACTTCAGCCTCCCTGAGTATCTGATACTACTGGTGTGTGCCACCGTACTCGGTTAACTTTTATTTTTTTGTAGAGACAAGGTCTTGCTATGGTGCCTAGGCTGGTCTCAAACTCTCGGGCTCAAGTGATTCTCCTAGCTCAGTCTCCCAAAGTGTTGGGATTATAGGTTTGAGTCACTGCACCTCACCAGTTCTTATTGCTGCTTTGTAGATATCTCAAGCTTTTTAATAAAAATTCTTCTAGTCCCTTAATATAGGCAGTGTTACTTCTTCCTTTCCATGTTTACACCATGTATTGCTTTTATTGCCTCATTGCACTGACTAGGGTCTCTATTACCATTTTAAATAAAAGTGATAGAATTGGACATCATTGCCTTGTTTCCAGTATTAATGATAATATTCAATACTTCATTCATGTGGAACATTAACTGTAAGGTTTCCACAGATGCCCTTTATCAGATTGCAAGTTTTCATCATGAACTGTTGTTAAAATATGTCAAATTCTGTAACTTTTGAGATCTCTATAATTTTTTTTTCTCTTACATGGTAAATGACATCAAATTTGAAGGCTAAACCATCCTTGCATTTTTCAGATGAGCACTACTTTGTCATAATGTATTGTCCTTTTTATATTTTACTGGATTCCATTTGCTAATATTTTATTAAGTATTTTTGTGTTTATATTCAAAAAGAATATAGGTCTCTAGTATACTTTTTTCTGTAATATCTTTATCAGGTTTTAGTGACAAGGTTATGTACATCTCAGGAAATAAACTTGGAAGTGTTTCCTTCTGATTTACCTTTTGAATGAGTTTATGTATGATCTCTTTCTTCATTGATAAAATTCATTGGTAACATAACAAAGTAATAGAGGTTTTTGTAGGATAGTATTTTTGTAAATAATTTAATTTATTTAATTATTATAGACATATACATACTTTCTGTTTTTATGTCACTTTTAAAAATTGTATTTTTCTTTTCTTTTTTTTTTTGGGTTGGAGTCTCACTCTTTGTCACCCAGGTTGGAGTGCAGTGGCACACTCAAAGCCACCACAGCCTTGATCTGCTGTGCGCAGACAATCTTTCCACCTCAGCCTTCCAAGAAACTGGAACTACAGATGCACACCCCGATGCCCGGCTAGTTTGTGTGTGTGTGTGTGTGTGTGTGTGATTTATTGTAGAGATGAGGTCTCACCAAATTGCCAGGGCTGGTCTCAAACCCCTGGGCTTAGGTAATTCTCTCATCTTGGCTTCCCAAAGTGCTGGGATTACAGGATAAGCCACCACACCCGGCCTGTATTTTTCAATATTAAAAATGTTAAGATATCTCAATAGGTACAGAAAAATCATTTGAAAAAATTCAACAACTATTTCAACTAAGTTGCTAAAATATTGGCATAATATATCATTATTTTATTAATGTCTGTGGGATCTTTAGTGATAGACCTGTTTCATTCCTGATGTTGGTAATTTGTGTTTTCATTCCTTTTTTGTGGTCAGTCTTGCTATGGGCTTATTGATTTTATTAATCTTTTCAAAGAACCAACTTTTGACTTTTTAATTTTCTCTTGCTTCTCTGCTTTCTATTTAGTTTCTTTCTGTTATCCTCATTATATATTTTTTTACTACCAGCCTCAGGTTTAATTTGTTCTTTTTCTATATTCCTAAGATGGATATTTATTTATTTACTTATTTTGAATTGGAGTCTCACTCCATTGCCTAGGCTGGAGTGCAGTGGCAGGCTCTCGGTCACCCCAACTTCGACCTACTGGGCTCAGGCAATTTTTCCACCTCGGTCTTCCATGTAGCCGGAACTATAGGCACACACTACCACACCTGGCTAATTTTTAAAAATTTATTGTAGAGAAGAGGTTTCACCAAGTTGCCTAGGCTGGTCTAGAACCTGCGGGCTCAGGCAATATACTTGCCTCAGCCTCCTAAAGTGCTGGGATTGCAGGTTGAGCCACTGAGCCCAGCCTAAGATGGAAATTTATGTCACTGATTTTAAATGTCTATTTAAAAATATACACCATAGTATAGCTTCTAACACTACAAATTTTATTTGAAGAGCTGCTTTTTACAAATTTTGACATGCTGTATGTTTATTAAAATTTGGTGTGGCTATTTGGCCTATCAGTCTATCTATCTATCTATCTATCTATCTATCTATCTATCTATCTATCTATCTACCTATCTGTCACCTATTTTTTGGAGACAGCGTCTTGATCTGTTGTCTAGGCTGGGTACAGTAGTACAATTGTAGCTCACTGCAGCCTTGAACTCCTGGGCTCAAGCAATCCTCCCACCTCAGCCTCCCAAGTAGCTAGAAATACAGGTTTGTGTTACCATGCCGTCTAATTAAAAAAAAATAAATAAATTAGAGATGAAGTCGGTCTCACTATGTTGTCCAGGCTGGTCTTGATCTCTGGTCTCAAGGCATTCTTTCACCCTGGTCTCTCAAAGTGCTGAGATTACAGATATGAGCCACCACCCGTGGCCTTGGTTTCTTTTTATATATAATATATATAGATCAAACATGAATCTTATATGTACAATTAAATGAGTTTTTAAAGATTTATACACCCCTGCAACCCAAATTTCTATTAAAAGACGGAACATTTCTCTATGGTCCTTCCCAGATATTCTCAATTTTCCAGGGAAAAAAGTCTTTGTTCTATTTTTTCTTTTTTTATTCATAGGTGAATTTTGCCTGTTCCAGACTTTCATCTAAATGAAATCATGTTATGTACTCTTTCGTCCAAAGCTTTATTGCGAAACTGTCAGCAAAGGAACAGGCTCAAATCTGCCTCCCTTAATTGGGACCTGGGGCAAATTTATGGGCTTGCTAGGCAAGAGAAAGGATATAGAAATATTGGTTTTGTGGGGTCTCATTGGAGGTCTTTAAATTTGACCATTTAGGGAAAGATATGTTGGGCAGATTTTAGCCCTAGATCTTTTAGGCCAGAGGGACACCTTGCTTTTGAAAGAGTCCCAACATCCAGATTCTGGTCATGTCCCAGTCTTCTTGGCTCTTCTTTGGTGTTGTTAGAGGTAAAAGCTTTTTTGGAGGGACTTGCCTGGGCTACACGACTTGCAGTTTTTGACTCTACAAGGTACCTACAAGGTAACTAGACAGTTTGTTATCAACAGAGTACGCTAGTTTGAACGGGTCCTGCGGTTAGTCCTCATGAACAATGATGCTTTTTTCCCCCTGAATTCCTTCCTGGATTTTCAGTCACTCAGGCTGAAACTCAGCCCCAAACTCTTCCCTGTGGTATGTCAAGAAAATATAACTGTAGATTTATGCTAAAAGTTCTTTCTTCATTGCACTGAAAGAACTGGGGAGTGTTCTCATGCAAAAAGTTGCATAAATGTGAATTGTATTCAATGAAATTTTCTTCCTTCAAAGATAACCTTTCTTCCAATTTCTGCCTGTTTTATTCATTTTTCAGCCCATTTAAAGAATTTCTTGGCTTTTTGTTCAAGTTTATAACTGTTATCTATGAGAGAATCAGTTAGATTCAAACTCCTTCACCATGACCAGCATCAGAAAACCTCTCAAAGCATTCCTAAACTGAACAAATTTAGCCTTTCCATGCTCATTCTCCAACAGGTATAATCACTGATGCCTGCAGTTAACTCTTCTCATATTATTTCATCTAGGGTTACAGAAGGGCTAGTGGCTGTCAAACCTAACATGCTATTCAAGACAGAACTATGTAAAATGTACTATATCAGAGCAGTCTGCTAGAAACAGGGATATTATGAGACAAAAGATGAGTTCCTTTCTCTCAAGGAACTAACAGTATCTTAAGTGCAGCAAACCACCTACATAAACACAACTCATGGAAATCAACTGTGGCTCCTGCATGCAGGGGAGAGGCACTCAGGGTTGGCTTTCTAGAGAAGAGGAAGACTTCAGAAGGGAGTCTTCTATTTCCATTTTCTTTCTTCCTGCTGAATGATATCTGGGCAGTTTTTACAAAATTATTACAGAATTGCCTTTTTCCTTTTTTACAACTTATTCAGGTGTAGAGAAGGAAGAAGATGTATGATTTTAAAATTAACCACTCTCAGAACTCCCACCATTTGGTTTGAGGATAACAAAAGCAACATAACCTTCTAGACAGCTTGACTTTTACATGACCAAACTATTTTTCTTTTATTTCAAAGATATTGGTTGCAATTCAGGATTAGGTACATAAGTGGTCATCATACAGGTAAAGTTTGGACCTCCCTTTGGTCCCCACTTCTCTTGGTTTGAGATCAGGTACCCTTATTGATGTTATATGCCACCCCCCAGCACTGTCCTGCTACTACCAATCCCTTTCTTATGGTATTATGATAAATGTTCTTACACCTTTATGACACCTCAGCTGTCTGGGTATATCTCTTCATATTATAGATATAACTAAGAATAGATAAAAGTACGTGAAAATCCTCTGGTAGGTTTAATGAACATTCTTGCTATTGCTATCTGTGTTATTTCCACAAAACATTTCTTGATTATTCCAAAGACTCTTTCTTTCTTGATCTTGATATGAACTTATGACATCCAGAACTGTGGAATCTCCAACTTGGTAGTTTTTTTAATGAAATAAGGACCAGAAGAACATGACATAAATTCCTACCAAAATTCTAAACTTTTTGAAAGAATGCACAAAATCAAATGTACACAAAAGATGCATCATTTTATATAGTTTGATTTAATTTTTAAGTTGGATTCCAGTTGTCCATGAGTTGATGGAAGGGAAAAAATGCATGCGAAGTAAAACATAATCTCAGTTCCTCTGGAATACCTTTCCTCCCCACACCATCCTTGTCTTATGCAATGCCAAGGTGTGTGCATGTTAGGTGAAAGGAAAGACATTTGATCTTTGATCATTCGTCCACACACATTCCTAGTTAGCATGTACTGTTCCTGACCATCAGGTCCACTAGGGTTTCTGCTGCTTGGGGACCAAGTCTGAGGTATGGAAATCTTTTCTCAGGCTGCATGCAAAGCTGGCTGTCTAGACTTGCCATCTTTCCAGAGATCTTGCAGGGAAGCAGAGTAAAATACCATATATGCTTCTTAGCCTTTCAGAACCCGCAAACCTCTCTAAGCTCTGCTTTTTTCCTCCAGCAAGAAGGGATGTCTTTTATGCTGGGATAAGGAACATGATTCTCACTGCTTCTTTTCAAGGTATTTTATCTGTGCATACAAAAGCCAAAGATACTCGCAAGCCACTTCTGTTTTCTGCTCTGCCATTGGACTCTCCTGAGGCAATGCACTCAGTATCTCTGCTTCAATTGGGAAAAGAGGGAGAAAGTGAGGAAGACATTCTACGATTATATTCTGCCACATACCTGTTTACATTGTGCATTTAAGGTATGCACTTAATGCTTATGTCCACAGCTCATTTTGCAGGTTTAGTTTCCAAGAAATCTATCATAAGCCTAAAATTCATCATAAACCTCTGGATTTCATGTGGTGGCATAGTTTTCTCTAACCCATAAGTTACGTATATTATCCAATATCTAAATACTGCTCATTGATATTTTTACTGATTTCTGCAGAGCTGAATGCCAAAGGAGCCATTCTCTATGCTTTTGAAATGTTTCGCCTCAAGTCCTGTGTGGATTTCAAGCCCTATGAGGGAGAGAGATCATATATCATATTTCAACAGTTTGATGGGTTAGTATAAAATTGTACAGAGTGTGAAAAATCATACATCTAAACTAACTAAGAAACTAAAAGCAAAATCAAATCATTTGCTGTGAATTTGTAAATTATATACTTTTAACATACTATGCAAAGAATTAATTGTTTGGATGTGTCTGAGTCCTGGGGAGATTTATTTCAATTCTTTTTAAAGGTTTAGGTCATGATTGAAATTATAGTACTTTTTAAAAAATCAAGTTTATTGAAGTATATGTTTCACCCTTTAAAGATTACTGTTCTAAATTGAAGTACTCTGTTGGCTGAACTTCTTTGAAAAGTTCTAAATGTAAATTTTCTCTTTGAAGGTATTTATATCTAAGAATAAGTAAATGGTGCATCAGTTTCAAAAGCCCTTTTTCTTCAGTGGTGTTTATGTCAATCAACCTGGGCTAGATGCAGTTGGGAAGTGAAACCACCATCTGTTGTGACACCAGCAGCCCCTCCTGGAGGTGTTTCCTCATACATTTTCCATCACTACCTCCAGGCTTGGCTAGGAGTGATTGTCTAGTTCCGCCCATGCAGTTTTAATAATCATGGGTAAATAATAAAGATGAAAAGTGAAGTTAGCACATGATTTAGCCTCTTAGGAAAAAATAGTATGCAGAAAATGGCAGTTAAAAAAAATGAAATACTGAAATACCTGAGTAATCATTTTCTTTGCTCATTCTTTTACTTAAAAAAATTAGGAACATCTACTATGTGCCAGGAAGTATGCTAGTCTGTAGGTACAAAAAAATAGGAGATACAGTTTTAGACCTCAAGGTTTAAGGTTGACAAGTAAAGACTGTGAGAAACAAGTTTTAATACATGATGATGAGTGCTGTGGACTGTACCAGGACAGAAGTAGAACTTCTAACAAGGTGTGGGGTGATACATCAGGAAGAACTGAGGTGAGTGCTAGAGAGATAAGGAAGAGAGGAGGACGTAGAGGCAGAGAAGAGGAAAGGACAAATGCAGGGTGGGAAGAGAGGGAGAGAGTGGGAGAGGAGGAGAAGTAAGGTGAGGGGGAGGCGAGGAAACATTGGGAAGAAGTAGGAGGAGATGAGAAGAGAGGGACATGAACATGAACCTGGCTTACTTGGAGAACTTCCCATGTCCAATGTACCAAAACATTACATGTCGGTTGCAGATGGAGAACCAGGGAGCCAGAAAGGTCGACAGGAGCCTGGTGATAGGCAGCCCTGTGTGAGAGAACCTACTGATTTGTACAAGATTCTTTCTGAGCTCAGTTTTCCATCATAGGATTACTTGATCAACAGTGGATAAAGGATTGAGATAGGGTGAGACTGTGGCAAGAGACAGGTTAAAGGAAGCTCCAGTCGTCCAGGAGAGAAATGGAGGGGCCATTAGGGAGGAGGAGGCAGTTGAAATCAAGAGGGAATGGATGCCAGAAATATGTGAAGAGGTAGTCTTATGAGAGTCCAACCTTATCAGATTGGTTAATGAGAGGGGTGAGGAAAAGACAGGAATCAAGGATGTCTCTGAGGTTTCTGATGAGGGTAACTGGAGAGTGGTGACTACTTTCTCTGAGGTTGGGAATATTGCTGAAGGAATAGCTTTTGGGATAAGAGAGTGAATTCATTTGGGGTATGTGGCTTATTACTTGAGTTTCTTGTAGGTCATATAAATGAGGATAAACATTAATATTTAATTAATTTCTTTTTCTATAAAGGAAAAACATTTAAAAACATATTTCAGGCCTTGAAAAGACCACACATTTTAGACTTTTACTAAAAATCATTGAATTGTATATTTAGAATTTTAAAGTGTTATGGTATATAAATGACACTTTAATAAAAGTATTAGAAAATAAGTAACTAAGATCCATCTTTGAGTATAAATCAAATCTATTAACATGGGAAGATACATGACATTAGCAATCTTGGGGAGAACAATGGAAGGTAAGACAATGTGACTGTCACCATAGAACGTGCAATCCGTCAGTTGTATTTACGATGATTGGCAAATCTTTTTTTCTGCTCAGTATTGGTTAAAATATCTATTTTTACTTCCAAGCTAAAGCCAGTAAGGAGATAACTTGTGGAAAGCTTTAGTCTTACTAATATAGTTTTATGAGAAAAAACTTACTGGAGAAAGAAAGGACAAGACACTCTACCAATGAGGAATTTAGGAAGTCTGCCAAAAGTTCCTGAGTCCACTGGTTTCTGAAGGAAGTTATAGGAAAAGCCTCCTTGCAGGGGGGCCCTTCAGAAACGAGTTAAGCGCCTCCTCTGTGCCATCCTAACACTAGAGATCGGCCTACATCCAAAGACATGGACTTGATTAACTTGCCTTTTTACTGAGATTCTTTTCATGATCATACAGTTTTTGACTGCTCATTATAGGTAATTTGGAAAATTGTTATATAAAGGCAATAGTGTCATTTGCAGTACCCTGTGGATTTATGGAGATGAGGAAGAATGCCAAGTTTTATTACTTTCCACTTTAATGCTTCATTAGGACTAATTAGCTTCTAGGTATGTACCACTTGTATAATAGATCATCACTTTTAAGGCCTGTATAGTATCTCTTCTAGGGAATATTTCTTATTTAAGTATTCCCCCATTTTGAATTATCAGCATGTGAAAATGCTATTGATAATTACTTTTTAAAAATCAAACCTAACTTCCTTCTAATTTGTGTTCTGGAATCCCGTGAATTACAGCCACTTAGGAATTCTCTCTCTAGAAGAAGTTTTCCCTTGTCTTTTCGTTAAAGGTGCTGGTCTGAGGTTGGTGATCAACACGTGGGACAGAACCTTTCCATTGGCCCAGGTTGTGACTACAAGGCCATCATTGAACATGAGATCCTGCACGCTTTGGGATTTTACCATGAACAGTCAAGGACTGACCGGGATGATTATGTGAACATCTGGTGGGATGAAATTCTTGAAGGTATGATTGTGTAGAGATTACTATTACATTTATCACTAGCTGAGACCAATCCTGGGATGATCAGGCCAAATCTGTATGTAGACAGAAGCTTCAGCTTCTCTAGTGGGACTATGAAGAGGTTACGATTTCTTGGCCTCTTTTATGGGCTATGCTAGTTTGACCATAACTCATCCCACATAAGAGTCTCCGGGAATGGTGTGTGTTGATGAACTCAATGTGGGAGTTGCCTGAAAGTTAATCAAAAGTTTGCTTTCTATCAGTGTTGTTGCTGAAACTCTATCTAAAGCTGTCTACTTTTCAGTTTCAATGAGTAAAGTGAATGTGAGGTCTCTGAGGAATTAGAGTTATTTTTCTGGGTGTGAAATGTTCTTTGGTTCTATAGAAGATTATATGAAGTTTAGTTAACATTACAATAACCTTAGGACCTACTCCAGAATTATTTTTTAGTTGTTTTACCAAATCAATAATAGAAGTTTAAAAAACAACAAAAAATGAATGCTTTCATCTAAAATAATACCCCCTGTTGTATTAATTCTGGCTAATTATCTGAGTTCTGATTAATCAAAAGTTAATTGTTTTTTCTTCCTCATTTCTAAGCACCTCTCCTCTTCTGCCCTCACCACAGACTATGCAAAAATAACAGTTTTATCTTACGTGTTATGCAGTTATGTTATTCTAACAATTTTGATGTTCTTCAGTTTCCTTAAATGCCACTTTCCTTTAGTTTGAGAAAACTAAATAGAATGCTTCTGAGTACACTAAAACATTATTCATTGAACAGTTTTCTAATGTGCTGGAAAAAAGTCAATGCTGTGTTTCTGAAGATAATTAGGTTTTAAGTAGGAATTAGTTCAGGGAGTGGAAAAACATTGGTATTGGCAGTAAGTGATTAATGAAAATTAAAAGTATTGAAAATGCCTTAACTGTTACCATGTTTGGCTTTTGTAAGGCAAATAATAGCCTTGTGTAGGTATTTGTTCTGTTTAGATTCCAGTTTCATATGTGGGTTCATATATTGTAGTACATCTAGAATTATTTTACTTTTAGAAGCTTAGAAGGACTGACCAAGCTTTAAAATTAAGTATAAATTCTCAAAAGTTTTCCGTCAGAACTAGCTTGTTTTGGAGTAAGATGGTCAATGACTCTCACATGAACCAGGGGTAGGGCTGGCTAATCCCATCAAAATCACAAGTGGGATTTCTCCATCTATGTCCTCCCAATCCTTCATATTCTAATAATTCTATGACTGCAGAGTGGTATTGAAAGGAAGAAAACTGTGTGATTTGTAACAGTCGAATGGGTCACCAAGTTTGAACACATACTCCCACCATCCTACCATCCCTACCACTGAGCCAAAGGCTAAATGGCATTCTTCTTTGCTTCCCAGTCCTGTCTAGAAAAGTTCTGTAGAGTATACACCCAGAGATGGGGTAAAAGATCAGTCTTAAAGTATTTGTCTCCCAAGAGTAATTGTATTTTAACTGGATGCTTGTAGAGAGGAAAGGGAAAACAGGTCACAGGTCAAAGAACTGAATCTGATTGAGACTCAGGGTGCTGTTAGACTGTCAATATTTGCTCGCAGGCCTGAATTTCTTACTTTCCTGTATATATACTTAGTTTTGCTGAAAATTTTATGAGAAAGCAAACATTCCTATTTCTAAGTCTTACTGAGGACAATGTTTAGCACTTTTAACATAGTTTTAGGCCAAATGAAGTCCCCTTTGTCCATCTGAGCCAACACATTTGTCAGGGAGCATTTTCAGACTTACTCAGCTCTGGTTTGATCATGTTGTTCAACATATATTTGCTCATCTCCTATCTATATTTTCATCAGGCACACTTCCATATATCTAAAATTGCCTTCAGTCACTGAAGAATTGTTCTCAAAGGGGTTGTCAGATCCAATAATAATAAACACAAGCAGTACTATTTCAGTATTTTTAGTTCTACAGGGTAATCTGTGACTTTTATTGCATCTCATCTTCAGTTGATGACAATCTTACTGTTTTACCTAAGAAGACACTGTACTGGCAATGAAATTCTCTCACAAGTCCATCTCTATTTCTTGAGTCCAAATTGTGTTTTTCATTATTTTTTTCCTTCAAACAGGGAAGAGACTCAGTTTCTGAGGTCTAACAAGGGCCACTTGTTTTGTAGGTAAAGCTGTATAGAGACACAGTCATGTCCATTTGTTGGTGTATAGTCTATGGCTACTTTTTGCTCGAGTGGCAGAGTTTAGTAGTTGCAACAGAGAACATATGGCTTGCAAAGCCAAAAATGTTTTCTATCTGCTATAGAAACATTTTGCAGACTGACTCCTGATGGGATCACATCCCCTGGATTACAGCCTCTTTAAGGCTCTCAGCTGTGAGTTCTGTGGAAACAAGACTACGACTGGTCCATTCATGATCAGGGGCCACCACCTACCTAGCACAACTCCCAGTAGATGGTAGGCATAACAAAAATGTGTTGAACACACATTTATAAACTATTCAAAACATTTATTTATAGAGCATTCTGGTAAGATTCTTGAATAGTAAAGACTAGCACAATCTATTCTAACCTGATGGTTTTATGGAAAATTAAGTAAAACACATCCAGTGAGTTGAAAGTGCCTGACTTCAGGTGCCACCGAGAGTCACCAGAGATCCCAGACTCGAACCCCAGTCCTCTCCAACACCTTTGTGCTCTTTACAATACCACTGCCTCAAATGACATCCTAAGGCCAAGTGTTCTGAAAGGATTTACATTTCCCTTTTTCATCCCTGTTTCACCTTTGAAAATCCTTTGATCCCTCTCGAGTAATCCACAATAAAACCTCTGTGAGTTAGGAGAGTGAAACATCAGTATTCTGATTTTACAGTTAAAACAAGGTCTTGTTCAAGGTCTTGCTCAAACAAGGTCTTGCTCAAACAAGGTCTTCCTCTTTGCTCCCTCGAGTGCCTGCTAGAGCACCGCCGGTCTGCACCACTGTCCTTCAGTCCTACAGGTAGCTGCATGGGAGGCAGCTATGTTTCTTCCTCACTAATTGTTAAGAACAACTGGATGGAGAGCTAGAAAAGGAGAACATGAGGATGGAAAGTTACTACTGAAAGAGTTATGAGCATCCTCATTCAGTTGTCCTATCACTCCACAAGAGTGAAATTAAATATCGAAAACCTTCCTATTGCTGCAGCTGAAACAGTAAATTCCTGTGATTAGTCCATTCAAAGACCATCAGATCAGCTATTTTGCTCAGCGTATCACATTGTGGGTACATCTTATTTCACTTGCACTAATCGCAGGAAAGCACTTACCTTCTATATTTTCATAGGAAAACAAGTTTTCTTCTTCCTATTTTATTTTTCTCCCCAGATGTTATTTCTGGAGCAGAAAGGTGTGAACCTTGATTGATAAGATGCCTCCTACTTGCTTTCATTTGCTTCCCTTTCCCTCTGCCCCTCGGATTTCCTTTTCCTCATCCATAAGTCAGCCAGATACAGCTCTGGGTAGACTCAGTGGCTGAGGTACTTGGCTATTAGAAAGATGTATCTTGAATACCATTAACAGTGAACATTTTCCTGAATTCAAAATTCCTTTTTCTGCCACTTGAAATACTTGCCTCAGTTTGCTATATAACCTTCTCTGTCTGAAAGCCTACACACACACACACACACACACACACACACACA
This sequence comes from Carlito syrichta, assembly GCF_000164805.1. Lineage (NCBI taxonomy): Eukaryota > Metazoa > Chordata > Mammalia > Primates > Tarsiidae > Carlito > Carlito syrichta. The sequence goes on from NW_007247449.1 coordinate 49,666, forward strand.
CACACACATACACACACACATACATTTGTAATGCATCTTTGACTTAAATATGTGCATGTATTTCACAGTCATTATAATTTATACTACATTATTATATAATACATTGATATTATTTAAGCTAATATTAATAATGTATTAATTTTATATTATATTGCTTATAAATTATGTATTTAAATTAAATTTATGTATTTAAATTAAATTGAAATTTAATTAATTAGTTAATTAAATTACATATTTGAATTATGTATTTAAATTAAAGATGAATTCTTTCCCATTTTTGGAGGGTCTCTGAGTATCTAGTCAAAGAGAACAACGTGGGGAAAATAATGTGACTTAGCAGGACCTGTGGATTCTCTCCCTAACAGGTTTCCAGCACAACTTCAACACCTACAATGACAGCTTCATCACAGATCTCAATACACCCTATGATTATGAGTCTTTGATGCACTATGCACCTTTCTCATTTAACAAAAATGAAAGTGTTCCTACCATCACAGCCAAGATCCCTGAGTTTGATTCCATCATTGGGCAGCGTCTGGATTTCAGTAACATCGATTTAGAGAGGCTGAACAGAATGTACAACTGCAGTGAGTACCTCAGGGTCTGAGGACTGGGTGAACTAGCCACAATTGAGATTCCCTTAGCCTTAGACGGATCTTTTACATTATCCTTTGCTCTTCTTAAATGTTCCAGTTAAGAGGACATAGATAAACTGTATTGCCTTAGTTGGGATATCTCTAGATTAGATAAAAGTATAATACCTACCTCACAGGATGGTTACAAAGATCAGTTAGGTAGTTGTGTTTTATAAAGTGAAAACACTGTACAAAAGTGAGGAGCTGTTATAGTCTGCCTTCTTTAGCTTCTTTTTGAAGGGTGAATTATTATTTTGAGATCAAGTTAGGTGCTGGGCTTAAAAGCATTTCGTACCCTGCAAAATTATTTACCCACATGAGTTATTACTAGAATGAATAACCTAATCCTCTGGGATGGGTTGTCATCTAAGATGATCCCACTCTGAAGCAGTGACTTGTCACTTATAGCTCTAGAGGCACATCCCTTGATTCTGCTCAACAGAAGATCCCTAAGTACAAAGCCCAGTATTACAGGTTTCTTGTTCTAAAAGAGTTCATGTTTGGCATTTACATAGCAAAGAATGATTACAGGTATTCTTATCTTGACTCTGTGAGGTAGCTGGAACTGTGTCTATATTGGTAAGTTCTAAGTTCTGATGACAGTAAGGTTGGCATTTGAGAAAAAGGTAAAATACTGAAAGACCTGTGATCCCGTTGTGTTTAACAAAGAGGTCTTCGTGGCTTCAGACATTAGCTTTTGGAATGAAATGTCTCCCACGTTTAACCAAGTGGTAAAAATATCATTTGCAGCCACAACTCACACTCTTTTGGATCACTGTACTTTTGAGAAGGCAAACATCTGTGGGATGATTCAAGGCACCAGAGATGATGCTGACTGGGTCCATGAGGACAGTGCTCAAGCTGGACAAGTGGATCACACCTTGCTGGGACAATGCACAGGTTGGTGAAGGAGGAAAGAGAACACTTTGAGGTGGTTCACCAGGTTCAGTCAGGTCATGCCAGCATATTTTGCCCCAATAAGAATGTTAGTTATCAAACTTGAAAATCTGAACAAGGACAAAGAGCATTTCTCATATCTTAATTATTAACTCAATAAATAGCATCCAGTTTCTGGGCATGCAAAAGAAAGATGCATTTCAGCAAAACTGATATGGACATATAGTTGACAAGATATAATAAGGGTGTTGTCTCAGAGCCATATCCTCCAACTGAAATATATCGTGAGCCATATATGTAATACAAAATGTTCTAATACCCACATGGATCTGACTCCGTGGTACAATAGATAGCATACTGAACTTCTAATACTCATGTGAAAAAGCAAAAGGAAACAAGTGACATTAATTTTAATAATGTATTCTATAACTCAACATATCCAAAATATTAGCATCTCAACATATAGTCAACATACACATTATTCTGAGATATTTCACTTTTTTATACTTAGTATTTGAAATCCAACTTGTACTCCCCCCGACCACATATCTCAGTTTGGACTGGCCACAATCAAAACACTCAGTAACAACATGTGTTTGGTAGCCACCATATTGGATAGGACAGCTTCACCCAGTTTCTGTACATGGTGTGTGTAGTGAAAAGTCATGAAGTCAGACACAACTGTTTTGAAATTTTGAAATATGACTCTACCATTTACTAATTGGGACCTCAGGAAGTTTGTTGTTGTGTGTGCTTTCTTTTCTTTTCTTTTTTAAATCTTGGCTTCCATAAGCCTCTTTGAACATCAAGATATTGATATTACTTCATAGTGAAGATGCAAGAAGATAAAGCACACAAAGCCCCCACCTACTGACCAGTGGCTTCATTCCTCATTTTCCATGTTCCCTGTCTCTCTGGAGGTTCCATTTACCTTTTATTTCTATTTTAGCATCCTTTTATTTTGTCATGCTGTTGAAATAATCTTAATCTTATTTGGAAGTAGATAGGGCTACAGATTATAATCGATTTTTAAAGACTGAATTATTGTGAAGCCCATTAGTCTGAAGTCCCTGGCTATCTGAGAGTTAATTAGGTTCCCTTCCCAGAAGGAACCCAGCCTGTCACCTAGATGCCAGTTGACCAGAGAGAATGCCAGAAGTGATAAGTCACTGTTACACTCCCTCCACCTTTGGCAAAGGATAAAAGTCTCTGTCACACATCAGATTATTAGACATATCATCCCAAGTGTCTAAAGGTTGATCCTAGCCTGAAGTTATGTCTAAACTTCCATTGTAGCCTCTAATCTAACCTTTCCTGTGGGGTTCCTGCCAAGTTAATATACAATTCTCAGCTAAACAGAAAGGAATTTTTATATAAGAGAAATCTACTGAAAGAACGTCTGGGGCAACTCCTTCGGGTCTCCTTCCACTGTGGGAGATTTTCTGTCTTCTCAATAAATCCTGCTTTCTCACTTAAAAAAAGAAGAAGAAGGAGAGAGAAAGAAAAAAAGAAAGAAAGTTCTAGAACCCTAGTAAGAAAGGAAAAAAATAGAAGAAACCATATCTCAGAAGAAATATCTGGAAAGATTTTATTCAGTTAACTTGCTTTCTGCACAGGAGGTGTTTAATGTCTCTCTGCTAGAGAGCTCCTGCATTGTTTCAGTAAATGCATAGGCTCAGAGGTCTCAAAGAATCCCTTAGGTAGAATTCACCTCCCATTTGAAACCCAGAAAAATGAATGAACACCTACTTACTGGTAGGACTGGAGCAAGAATTCAGACTTGTTTGGTCCCAGGCTTGTTATTTTACTTGTACTTCATATTTCCTAGTACTCCTGGGCAGGAATTCCTGAGGGAGGATCACCTAGAAACCTTCTTAGCCTTGATCTCTTCTTTTTTTAACCCCACGTGTTCAGTAACTTATAATGTAGATGTCTCGGGCTAGTATGTTCAAATATTGGAAAGAGTGTATGAGGGAATACAATTTCCTCTGATGTAATATTAAAGCCATTAAGATATTTTAAGTTTTATGGAAAGCTTATTTAAACCATCAGTGCTGGCTGCCGATGTGGAAGGCAAGTGCTTCAGATGGGGATCAGGATGCAGCAGGGACATCAGGGAGTATTGTTGGAGTACCTAGTACTATACCAAACACTTGCTTTATTTTTATCTTGTGAAATGTTTCCACTGGAGCATTTTGATAAGGAGTTGAGTGCTGGAGTACAGTTGAAAGGACCTTTTTATGTGCAAGAATTTTTCATTGGACTTGATTTTGAAAAGTGTATGGTTTTCCAAATGATGTATTTGTTCAGCTGCTTAATTGTTTTAGGGGAAAGAGTTTGGAACATCTGAATCAGGCAAACCCTATCTCTGGCACTAATGTAGATACTTTTCCCTCTCTTTCTTTTTCAGTGTTCTTCCGATAACTTTATATGCAGGAGAAATCTTCAGTTAGTCCCTAATAAGTCTTGAATGCCCTTTCTTGTAATACAGTAAAAGATTCTTTACCATGGATAATACACTCAGTTATTAGGCTAGCAACAGGAGAAATTGAAACTTTATCATTATAAATGTTTAAAATACAAATCCTAGATCTTTAAATACCATAGTTTCTTTTTTAATTTTTAATTTTATTTTAAAGATGTGGGGTACAATTCAGGGTTAGGTACATAATCGTCAAAGAAATGAAATTAAAACTACACTGAGATACCACCTAATTCCAGCCAGGATGGCCATCATTAGTAATTCAGAAAACAACAGATGCCGGAGAGGATGCAGAGAAAAAGGAATGCTTCTATACTGTTGGTGGGAGTGTAAACCAGAATCCCATGGTTTCTTATACAATTGGGAGAGTAGCTCCTTTCCTTGGAATACATTTTTAATATAAACAATGAAGTCAGTGAAGAAAATATAATTCATCTCACAGACACCAAATTCTATGAAACTTTGCTTGAAGCCTGTATTTCATAAGTCAGAGGTATATATTTTACAACCTTGGGGACAAAAACAATCAAAAGAGACAGTGGAAAGACACAACTTTAGCCAGTGACTATGTCCATTGAGACAGAATATTTACTGACAAATGATCATCTTTGTATTCTCTGCAGAAGAGTTATAGCTTTTGTTTCCTGGGTAATGGCGGTTGGTAACTATTTCACTTTGATGGGATGTAGGGATGCTCTCTCCATAGGTGCCGGCTACTTCATGCAATTCAATACAAGCTCAGGGTCAGCAGAAGAGGCAGCCCTGCTGGAATCTCGGATTCTTTACCCAAAGAGGAAGCAGCAGTGCCTGCAGTTTTTCTATAAAATGACAGGAAGTCCTTCAGACAGACTCGTCATCTGGGTCAGGAGGGATGACAGCACGGGAAATGTTCGCAAGCTGGTCAAAATACAGACCTTTCAAGGTACTTTGAGCTATTCACTCAAGGACTGATCTGGCTTAAAAACTGGGATTGTGTTCCTTCTCCTTCCCCTTCTCTTCCCTTTTCACCCTCCTACCTCTTTTCCTTCCTTCTCCTCCTCCTTCTCCCACTCTTCCTCCTGTTGTCTTCTTTCTCTCCCTCCTCCTTTTCCTTCACCCTGTTTCTCCTCTTCTAAGAGCCTAACATAGTGTCTACCATGTTTTAATCACTCTTTGAATGTTTTAACCACTCAGACATTGGAAACAGCATTGAGGGTTTAGGTGAGGCTGAAATATACTTTATAAGAAGTCAGTCAGAATATATAAATCTAGTTTTCACTAGTATTTTGGAGAAAACTAGGGCCAGGATTGAGAAAATGGGTGGTTGATATGGAGATCAGAGGGTAAAAGAGATGTAGGAATTGATAATGCAGGAAAAAGAGTATTTAAATAGTTGCTCATCTGTTTTGGAAAACAGAATGACACCATTATTTAAGATGCTGAAATGTCTTGAAGTCTACTTGTAAAATTGGTGGGAAATAAGTCATTTGTATATATTAACTTCACTATAAATCATTTATATGTTCCTAAATGTTATTTTGTGTATTTCTATAAGAAGGTTGACATGAATACCTTAAAATGCTAAGGTAGAAAGTCAGTTGTGAGGATCATCTGGCTGTAAATTAAGATCCAGGGTTATAAAGCCAGATATTTACTTTTTTTGTGGTGGTGATTCCTTTATAACTAGGAAAAGAGAAACGAATTTTTCTATTTTTTCATTCAACAAAGAATTTCTCAATTAAAATGAGTCCAGAGAAAAAACTATTTTTTGTTCACCTCTGGAAGAAACTGCTGCTCTTGAAGGGAGGAAGCATCCTTAGAGGACATTCAGAAGAACAGGTTAAAAAACCACCCTATCCAAGCCACTCTGTAGGCTACCTGGGAATACTGTAAATATTGATTTTGGGAGTTTCACTTTTCTGGCTGAAATTTATCATAGCTGGTATGATGGAAAGATGACAGCTAGATGCCCTTTAAGCAGGGGTCCCAGACCCCTCGGCCATGGACCGATACAGGTCTGTAACCTATGAACCAGGCTGCACAGAAGGAGGTGAACAACAGGTGAGTGAGCAAAGCTTCAGCTATACTTACAGCCACTGACCATCACTTGCATTGCTGCCTGAGCTTCATGTTACGTCAGATCGGTGGCGGCCTTAGATTCTCATAGGAGGGCAAACCCTATTGTGAACTATGAGAATCTAATGCCTGATGATCTGAGGTGGAGCTGAGGTGGTGATGCTAGCTCTGGGAAACAACTGCAAAGGCAGATTAACATTAGCAGTGAGGTTTGACCGCACAAAGACTATAATAACTCAGTTGCTTGTAGACTCATATCAAAATCCTATCAGTGAATGGAAAGTGATTTGATATACTTCAATTGTACAGCTGCATCTGGTGGCAGGCTTTAAGGAGAATCCAATACTTACTTTAGTTCATGTGTGGCCCACCCATTATTTTATTTACCAATTCCATCAGTGCCTCTTTTTCTAATGGTGAGTTGTATAATTATTTTATTATATATTACCACGTAATAATCATAGAAATAAAGTGCATAATAAATGCTATGCACTTGAATCATCCTGAAACCATGCCCCCATGCCCAGCCCCAGTCCACAAAAAAATTGTCTTCCAGCCTGGCTCAGTGGCTCAGCCTGTAATCCTAGCGCTTTGGGAGACTGAGGTGAGTGGATTGCCTGAGCTGGCGGGTTCGAGACCCGCCTGGGCAACTTGGTGAGCCCTCATCTCGACAATAAATCAAAAAATCAGCCGGGTGTGGTAGCACGTGCCTGTAGTTCCAGCTACTCGGAAGGCTGAGGCGGAAGGATCGCTGGAGCCCAGCAGGTCGAGGCTGCGGTGGCCGGGAGCAGCCATTGCACTCCAGTCTGGGCAACAGAGTGAGACTCCAACTCAAAAAAAAAAAAAAAATTATCTTCCACGAAACTGGTCCCAGATGCCACAAAGGATGGGGATTGTTGTTTTATATGGTTCAACCTAATGCTAGGGCATTCAGTGCTAACATTAGGGAGTGGGGTGCAGTTGAACCAGCAAACTCAGGAATAAATTCAGAACTTATGGAATGACATCATAGTGAAAAACAAATTCATGATTAAGATTTGAATATGAGCTGGGCTCGGTGGCTCAGTCTGTAATCCCGCACCTTTGGGAGGCTGAGGTGAGTGAATTGCCTGAGCCCGCAGGTTTGAGACCCTGGGCAGCGAGACCTCATCTCTACAATAAATCAAAAAATTAGCCGGGTGTGGTAGCGCATGCCTGTAATTCCGGCTACTTGGAAGGCTGAGGTGGAAGGATCCCTGGAGCCCAGCAGATCGAGGCTGCGGTGGCCAGAGGTGGCCACTGCACTCCAGTTTGGGCGACCGAGTGAGACTCCAACTCAAAAAAAAAGATTTGAATATGAATGTTAAAGTAAACCATAGTGTGTCTTTTTAAAAACTATTTTCCCTTATTAGATACATAACTTTAGAAAAGTTACTTATCTCGTTTTCAATAATACCTATTTTACAGGGTTGTTGTGAGGATTAAATGAGATAATTTATGGAAAGCACTTGGCACAGTGCCAGATTCATAGTATGTATTCAATAAATGTTGACCACAATTGTCATCAACCTTATTCTCTGTCCTCAGGAGATGGTGATCACAATTGGAAAATTGCTCACGTGGTGCTCCAAGAGGAAAAAAAGTTTCGCTACCTTTTCCAGGGTACAAAAGGTGACCCTCAGAACTCAAATGGGGGAATTTACCTGGATGACATCACTCTGACAGAGACCCCCTGCCCCACAGGGGTTTGGACAGTACGGAATTTCTCCCAGGTTCTTGAGAACACGAAGAAAGGGGACAGTCTGCAGAGCCCTCGATTCTATAATTCAGAGGGATATGGTTTGGGATTGACCTTGTACCCCCACGGCATGGCAAACTCCATCAGCTCTGGCTACCTGAGACTTGCTTTTCATTTGTGCAGTGGGGAGAATGATGCTATCCTGGAGTGGCCAGTGGAAAACAGACAGGTGATAATGACCATACTTGACCAGAAACCAGATGTCAGAAACAGGATGTCCTCAAGCATGGTTTTCACTACCACTAAGTTCCATACATCTCCAGGTGAGTGGTTTGAGCATAAATAAGAACTGCCCCTCAACCCAGAAGGGTTCACAGATGTGATTCTCATTGGTGTAAGAAAGAATAACATTCCTCTCACATTGTCTCCTTGGCCACAACAACAAGAGTTGTGTTGGATTATCACGTTAAAATGTTCAGTATCAGCTTATCCTTCTTCTCTTTCCTAAATTCAGTCTTCAAGCATCTATTGAGAGCTTACCATGTGCCAAACTCTGTGCTAGATACTTGGAATACAAGCAAATAGTTGGTTCCTGCTCCCACTGAGCACCGTCAGGTTGTAAAGACAGACACTGCTAATCATTTATCAAATACGCAGAACTTGCTGCAGAGCTAATGTACTTACTCCTAAAATATTACTGAATGTCAGTTTGCCCATGAAATAAATTTACATTAGTAAAGCTATGGGCAAATTATATATATATATATATATTTTTTTTTTTCCCAAAAGAAAGCCTTAAGCCCTAGAAGGAAGAAGTTGAAGCTGTCTCTCCCTCTTCATTAAGGAAGTCATTCAGTATCAGACAAGTGGTCATTCAGAGCTATGATTCTCTGCACCTTTCACCTCACAGTTCTGAATTTTAATTCTCCTGGAAAAAGTAAATAACTTGATTTTTTCTCCAACATATTTTTTTTTCTGATTAACAAAGCACTGTATCTATATCCTCATTAAAGACAAGTTGAAAAGTGAAGTATAAAGACATAATGTGATGTTATGTTGCCTATGACTTTGCAGAGATAAATGACTCTGTCATCTGGGACAGGCCATCCAAGGTGGGATCCTATTATTCGGACTGCAATTGTTATAGAAGCATGGACTGGGGTTGGAATGGCTTTATCTCCCACCAAATGCTAAAAAGGAGAAGTTTCCTTAAGAATGATGATCTCATCATGTTTGTGGACTTTGAAGGTACTTTTCTTGATCTTCCTGAGTTAATAATCCTATGCTCTCGGTACTCTACTGATTTTAAAGCAAATCATGGAGGGTGGGGATCTTTTTTGAGGCCAAGGTAAACAAGAAAAAAAAAAGATGTGTTGTGGAAGAACCACATTTTATTCAATTGGTCAAGGACTCACATCTTATTTTAACTGTCCTTGGAGAGAAACTAAAATTGTAGTGTCATCTTTTTGATGATTTATCAAGTAAAACAGTTTGCTGATTTCAAGTTATCTTCAATCAGTCTATCCATGCTAACTTTGTACTTCTTTTTGGAAGTTCAATAATAAAAATGGAATCTGGACTACTTTAAAATAAAAATAACTGGTATTATGAGAATTATCTGGATTCAAAGCTGCTTTTCCACATCACTAAGGGTGATGTCCATGAGGGGTAGAGGCAACCCAGGGAACTTTCTCCATAAGTGAGAGTTAATTGTAGTCTGTTATTAATCCTGGATCTTCTTTGTGATTCTTTGTCCACTTCCTAAAGATATCACCCACCTTAACCAGACTGAAGTTCTCACTAAAGACAAAAGGTTGACTCCCCAAGGCCTCGTTCTCCAAGGCCAGGGGCAGAAAGCCCCAGAAGAAAGTCCAGGAAAAGCCATGTTAGAGGAAGCTCTACCCAGTGGCCTGGACCAGGAGCACCCCAGCCGACAGAAGCGTTCAGTGAACAATACAGTCTCCATAGAGGACCACAACTGGCCACAGTACTTCAGAGACCCATGTGACCCGAACCCTTGCCAAAATGAGGGCATCTGTGTGAATGTGAAGGGAATGGCAAGCTGCAGGTAGGTTCTGTGGCCAGAAAGGCAGGTAGGTCATCAGACCTGAGCCAAGTGTATGCTTATTCCTGGTAAAAGGTACTGTTCAGACAGGCTTAGTGGCTCAGCCTGTAATCCCAGCACTTTGGGAGGCTGAGGTGAGTGGATTGCCTGAGTCCGCGTGTTCGAGACCCACCTGGGCAACTTGGCAAGAACTTATCTCTACAATAAATCAAAAATTAGCCTGGCATGGTAGTGCGTGCCTATAGCTCCAGCTACTTGGAAGGCTGAGGCGGAAGGATCGCCAGAGCCCAGCAGATCGAGGTTGCGGTGGCCAGAAGCGGCCACTGCACTCCAGTCTGAGTGACAGAGACTCCAACTCAAAAAAAAAAAAAAAAAAAAGATGCTGGTCACAGGGTAGGGCAATGACTACATCAGATGGTCAACTGGATGTGGTTTTTCTTGACCCTACAAAGGTATACCCTGGATCTGTGGGCTTATACTGCCAGGGCGAAGTCCCAAGTCTCCTGTCTCTTGACTCTTACCTCTTTACCACCTCTGAGGCATCTTGGATGTTGCTGAAATTTCTTACTCAACCACAGTCTCACAAAAGACCCAGGGATTTTAGCCTAGGGACTTTCTACTCCATGACCTGCTACAGTAGGACTCAAGACCAAGCTTAAATCTTCACTAACTACAGAAATTATTATTGATTATTAATTATTACTTTACTAATTCTATAGTCTGTCAGTTATGCTCTACTATTATATTTGTTTTCATAATAGTGAAAAGACTATCTGATATTTTAATGCTTGCTCTGTATCACGTGATCCCCTGAGCATTTTACATGCATGATCACTGCGATCCTGTGAATCATATTGTCCTTATTTTGTGCAGCAAGAAGTTGAAGCTTAAAAAAAGTTAAGTGATTTGTCTAAAATTATCCAGATGGTACATGCTGGGACTTGTATCCACGTCTTTCTGCCTGCCTGCGTAGTTGGCTATATTTAATAGCTTTTTAAAATAATGTTTGATTGCCTAAAAACTTAAGTTTTCATAACAGGATATAGGCGATGATGGAGCATCACTTGCATTTGATCAGTAGCAGATGCAGAAACCATTCTGTTAGTCTCAAACATCTATATTTCCCCTGAGTTCTCTTCAGTCTCTGCTCTGTTTCTCCTTTTTTAAACTTTTATTTTGAAATGACTTTAGACTTGCAGATACAATCCAAAAATAATATAAAGAACTTTGCTATATCTTTCACCCAGCTTTCCCTAATATAAGCATCTTATATAAACCATAGAACAATTAGTAAAGCCATGAAATGCACAATGCTCAGATTTCCCCAGCTTTTCCACCGATGTCCTTATTCTGTTCTAGGATCCCACATTACATTGAGTTTGTATGTTTCTTAGTCTACTCCAATCTAGGGACAATTCTTCAGTCCTTCTTTGTCTTTCATTACCTTCCTTGTCTTTCATTATACTTTTAAAATGCCTCGGCAGTGATTTTTTTGGTAAAATTTTTATTAATTTGGTTTTATCTTATTTTCTCATAATTAGATTTAGGTTATGAATTTTTGGCAAAGTTAGTAAAATGTGATATGCCCTCATGTGAGGGAGTACACGATGCCAGTATATGTCATACCTGGTGATGTTGGTGATGTCAACTTTAGTCATCTGGCCAAGGGGATGTCCACCAGCCCTCTCTACTTAAGCATTACCATCGCTCCCTCTGTCATTAACATATATCTTGGGAAGGATATTTCAAGATCGTGGAGACATATTGCTTTTCCTCAAATCCTCACCCATTAATTTTAGCCGCTATTGGTGGATCCTACCTGCACTCGTCTTTACTAGGATCTTCTAATGGTGATTTCCTGTTTCTTCCACTTCTGTCACATTCTTCAATTTGAATTCTTCTATAGAGAATAGCAACCCTCCCTCCCCATTAATTTATTCACGTAAGCATTCATTTGCATCACCAAGGAACCATGAACAGTTATTTTATTCTATGGGTTATATTACAATGATTCCATGATTTATTTTGTCACTCCTGTTGTCCCATATTTGGCCTTTGGGAGTTTTCCAGGCTGGTACCTGTAGTCTCTTAACAAACACCCATAATTGTATGAGCATAATATTACTTTCTGGTGCCATGGCATGTTCTAGACTCATGCTTCATTTTTCCCTGTCCCGGTCTTAGAATTAATCACTTTTCCAAGGAGTGGTCTGGCTCCATTAATTGGAGAAGGGTCACCTTGTTTCTGGCCTCCAAAGCCATAGGCCTACACATCTTTGCCTGATAGGTCCTTGGATGCCAGACTGCAATGTATGTCCCAACCGGCTTCATCCTTCCAAGGGATAGGCCAGGGGTTGTCACTTGTGTGTCAGCCTCTAGTCAGCCAAATTATTCCTCTCCTACAACCTGCAGCTTGGAGTTTGTGGAATAATCTTTTCTAAGGTTACACTAGTGAATATAATTAAGCTGTATTTGGATAGGACTGGGTCAGAAAAAAATTAGACAAAACTGCTACTACTCACAGATTTCTTTTTTTTTTTTTGAGTTGGAGTCTCACTCTGTCACCCAGACTGGAGTGCAGTGGCCGCTCCCGGCCACCGCAGCCTCGACCTACTGGGCTCTGGTGATCCTTCCGCCTCAACCTTCCAAGTAGCCGGAATTACAGGCATGCGCTACCATGCCTGGCTAATTTTTTGATTTATTGTAGAGATGAGGTCTCACTGCCCAGGCGGGTCTCAAACCCGCAGGCTCAGGCAATCCACTCACCTCTGCCTCCCAAAGGCGCGGGATTACAGGCTGAGCCACCGAGCCCGGCTTACTCACAGATTTCTAAGAGGCCGAGGCAGTGACCCACCAACTAGTATTGACCAGACCACAGAAGCACCTTCTCCATTCATGCCTTCCCTTTCTGTGGGCAGTGTGGTTTGGGGAAGTTTTTAATCAGGCTAGAGATGAGGACTTGAATGGTAAAACCATTCAGGATTAATAAAAGAAAATACTGACTTAAGATTATTTCATTTTGCCTGTAGAATTCTGCTGAGTAGATTTTCTAATAGAAATGTTTGAAACAAAGGCTGGAATTGTAATAATGGAATGGATGAAATGCTACCAGTAATGCCTTGGTTCTGAAATTAATGGATCTTTATACCAAACAACATTTAAAATAAAACTAACAAGGCACAACCATTGTGTGCCTACTGTGTGACAAATCCCTCGATGAGTGCAATATCCTCATTATCTCATGAACTAGGACAGCCTTATGAGAGAGGGAACAGCACCCTAGCCTTGCGGCAACATTTTAGGTAATATTGTTTAGAAGTTTTCAAGCTACAACTGATACACCAAGTCAGACTTTCTGGAGAGTTTCCCCTGTAGCTTCTAGTCTTAGCCAGTACCAGACAATGCATTTCTTAAGCATCTCAAACCTTCCTCCTGAATCTTTGGTGGTCAAGTGGCACTTGGATTTGAAAGCATACCTCTTGGGACTAAACTTCCAGTGTAAAACAGTGTGGCCTTGAGCATGTTAATTAACCTTACTGGAAAATGAGGATGGTGGGAATCGCCAAGTAATAACCTCCACCTCAAGGGATTGTTGCAGGATTAAATGAATTGATTCAAGTACAGTGCTTGAAATGGGACCAGGCAGGTGGAACTGCTCAGTAAGTGCTTGCTGCTACTGTTGCTATGGTGATGCTTGTTGCTAGGAGGCACCCAATGCCCGGGTAGTTCTCACTCTTCCCTTGTGTCCTGTTCCTTCAGGTGCGTCTCTGGACATGCTTTCTTCTACACGGGGGAGCACTGTCAGGTCCTGCAGGTGTATGGAAGTGTCCTGGGCCTGATGATCGGAGGCACAGCTGGCACGATCTTCTTAACACTCACCATCATCTCCATCCTTTCCCAAAGGCCAAAGCAGTGACCCACCTGCTGGTATTGGCCAGACCACAGAAGCACCTTCTCCATTCATGCCTTCCCTTTCTGTGGGCAGTGTGGTTTGGGGCAGTTTTAATGAGCTCTGCTTTGAATAAGGCCACCAAAGACCAAGACCTCCAGCCCATGTGTGACCTTTATCATTTTTCTGTCCCCACATGGTTTGACTTTGTTACCTAGTGTGTCCCATGGTGACACTTCTCATGCTTAACTGTAAATCACTTGTTTGATCAGTTGTCTTTCCCATAGACTGTAATCTCCATGAGGGCAGAGGCTTGGTATCCTCATTGGCCAACACACTTCCCTGGCAGGCACGTTGTGGGCACTCAATAAATCATAAGTGAATGAATAGCTAAGATAGAAAAACTCATTTCTATTTCATGTCATAAAATTCATATGTTGGCTATATTAGAATCAGGTATTCATTTTTCATCAAACACAATTATATCATTGGTCTTTTGAGGTCTTCTTAAAGGACTTGAAATAAAGATTCCCCTGGGTATCAGGGCTTCGCATTTGCTTTCCTCTTCCTCTGACTCTAAGGAAAGCCTCTTAATAAATTCAATAAATATTAAGTTGGCACCTTCTGTGTGTCCAGCATTGTACATAAGTGTGGGTGTGCATGTGAGTGCTGGAGAGTTGAGGTGTCCAAAAGCTCTCTCTCAGATTTTTAAAGTGTATTCTATCTGCTGTTTATGCACAATATCATCACATAAACAAACCGAAAGTATCAGGTAGAAAGAACTTTAAAGAAATATTTTAAGATACACTTTCTTTCCATGATTCCCAGGGAGATAAAATCTGACTGGGGCAAGAAAGTTCCAAGATAGATCAAGTGAAAAGGAAAGCTGAGGTTCTTGTCACCAATCATCAAAGAACCAGCACTAGAAGTTTAATAAAAGAAAAGATTTCAAAGAGCCTGAGTGATTGCTAGGCTTCCTAAGAAGAGACTTTTTGGAAATTCTGTGGAATTAATATGCACTAGAAAGTTGGTTATAATGGCACATGCCTTTAATCCCAATGTTGTGGGAGGTTGAAGTGGAAGAATGACTTGAGGCCAGGAGTTTGAGACTAGCCTGGAAAACATAACGAGACCCAATTTCAACCAAAAAAAATTAAAAATAAAAATATTCGCAGGACATAGAGGCATGTGCCTATGTTCCAGCTACTGAGAAGGCTGAGGTGAGAGAATCACTTGAGGCCAGGAGTTCCAGGATAAAGTGCCCTATGATTATACTTGTGAATAGCCACTGCCCTACAGCCTCACAACATAATAAGACTCCATCTCAAACAATAAAATAAATGAAACATAAATGCCCGGGAAACAAAATGGGAGGGTTAAGAAGAGTCCCTTTAGTGCAAAGGTGTGAGAACAGTTTGTAGTGGGTGAAAACATTATCCCTTAGGGCAGTAATTCTCAAACTTAAGGTTCATCAGTATCTCTGGAGGACTAGTTAAAACACAGATTGCAGAGCTTCTTGTGCAGATGGGACTATATTGGATGCTATCCAGCCACCAGCCCAGTCATATTATCTCCAAAGACCGAATTGGAAATAGAATCCAGCTTTGTTTCTTCATGTGCTTCACAGTCCTGCAAGCCTACAACTGACTTCGCAGTCAGGTCAATAGACCTGGGATAAGATTTTGCATCCTGGCTGCAGGCTTGGATTGACTATCCAGCAGGCTGTGTCATTTTAGCAAGAAATCTTTTAAGCTCTTGGTCTTAGTTTACTAATCTGTCAAATGGAAATAATAAAAAGCAGATGCCCAAATTTCAAGTGTAACCTGGTATTTTGATCAAGCACCATAATTTATGATTGCTAGGTCAAAATAATGATAAGGAGGCACCAGACTGAGGTAACACATTTTGATATTTATTTCTCTATAGATTTGCATCAACACTATGCCTACTATCTCATTTCATCTCTTTTGGTGATTAATAGTCATCTCTGTTAATTTATTAATAATCTGGCTCACCATATATCAGACATGGTGTTTAGTTTTTCTTTGAGCCCAAAGCCCTCAATCATTCCAGAGAATTAGCAAGTACTTTATTCTTTCAAGGTGTTTGAGTAGTGATAGAGGAGTGGGCATGTAGTTGGGGAAAGAGATAGAGAAATAAGCATTGCATCATCTCTAGCCAGTGTGGGAATTGGGATTCAGATAAGCAACACAGAAAATTGGAAAATCCTCCTTGTATCTGGGTGTTCCATAGAGAATAAGTCTCAGTAGCTCAAAAGTCTGAAAATGTTTCCCCCTACCCTTTACCTTCTACTTCCCCCCTGCCTATTTTCCTCTGTGAACTGACCTGAGTCAATTTTGCCATCCACAAATGTCAGGTTCTTTAGGTAATATCAAGAGTCTCTGATACTTAAAAGTAGGTAAGAATGATGCCCTTCCCTGAAGATGTTAAAGTGTTTTATCTGTGCTTTTAAGTGTTCAAACAAGCATATTGGATTAAAGGTTCATTCTAGGCACGGTGTAATCAAATAATCTGAGGGCCAGGATCAGTGAACTATCTACCCTCAGGGTTTCTGGACCTCAGTACTAGTGATATTTTGAGATGGATATTCTTTGTTTTGAGGTCTGTTGTTCCATGCATTGTGGTATGTTTAGCAGCACCCCTGGTCTTATTACTGGTTGCCAGTAGTACCACCTCCCTAGTTGTGACCATCAAAAATCTCTCAGACACTGGCAAATGTCCCCTGATGGGAAAAGTCATGCCTGGTTGGGAACCACTGTCTAGTTGGATCAATCAATGTCAATGAAGGAGACCCAAAACCAAATAGAGTTCTAGTCTAATGTTCCACTGCCAAAGTTAGTTCACTGGACCCCTGCTAGAGTTTTGGACCTATAGCTATCTTGATAGTTCGATTTCACTAGTGCAAAGGTTATTTCTAGCTTCCTTTAAGTTAATAACAAGCCCATTGGTGTAGTTTGAAATAGCAATATTTAAGGTTTTTACCACAGAGATTTCTCTGGTATAGACTTTTGATTAAGATCTTTCAAATGCTAACTAACCACCCTTGGAGTGTGTATTCCTTTTCAGAGAACATTGAACCTCCACTAGGGTATGGATTCTGATTCACCTGCATACTGTATACAATACCCATATTGATGTATTTACAAGCAAATTGCAGACAATCTAACACCTTCCCTTCTTGAACTCCTCCTTTCTGATGAAAGCTCCTTTTTGACTTGACAGAGTCTTAGAGATTCTGAAGTCCAACTCTTATATTTGAGGAAACTGAGGCGATTCTAGAGAGGACAAGTGCCTTAGGTAGGTCACAGAGCCACTTAATAGTAGAATATATTATTCTCATCTGACTCCAAAAAAGTTTAAGAAGATCCTAGGTTTAGAAGGTCCTATGAATTGTGGGCTATTCTACAGCTGACATCATTTAAAGGTCTTTTTTGCTTGATTTTCCTTAATATAGATCCCATTTTATTCTTAGTCACCTAGTCAACATTTCCATGTGTTTAGGAATATGGACAAAACAATTTTCCTATGTTATTTTTAATACTAATGTAATGTATTTTTTCCAAAATCTCTAGGTAAAATAAAACTTCAAAAAGTTAGATGTTATCCAATAGCTGTGAGTACCATTTAAGAAACTATAGAAAACCTTAGTGAGTGGGGGTTGGGAGATGATAGGGTTGGGTGTTGGTGACCTCTAATGGGTACCAATGCAAAATAAAATGACAGAAACTATTTGATACGGCCAGGGCAGCACAACAGGATGTGTATGTGTGTGTGATGTGTGTGTGTAAGAGATGGAGCTAACAATGATATCAAAATGAAGATAAGACCTCTCTCTCCTCATCTTTCACAATTTTGCCAAGGGTTAGTCCCAGAATCCCAGAATGGATTACGGCATGACCTTATCTGGGCTACCCCTTCCCCAGGGCCTAGATAAATTTAGGACAATTTAGCCCATGTGTGACTCACTAGTTTAATGGAAACCATTAGTAAAATTTAAAGATTACTCTCTGGTCAAGAACAAAAAGAAAGTAGAAAAGCAGCATCATAAGAAAGGTATGAGGAGAGAGTGGGAGGCAGGGGAGACATTCAGATGATCTACCCCAGGCAAACATGGTCCCCACCCTCCATTCTCTCTTTTTTTTAGTAATAAAATCCTCAAGTCTCAGCTGAGTAAATGGCTTCCGTAATATAGGTCAGTTTCTCCCATATCCCTTGTAGGTAGGTGGGGCTGTGTGACCAAATTCTGGCCGTTGGAATAGAAGCAGAAATTCACATTTGAGATTCTGAGAACCCTTCCTTAGAGAGTCTTGGTGCACATATCATCAGTTCCTTCCTCTATTCCAGTGACTGATAGGGGGACATGGTGACCAGAGCGAGGACTGCCATCTGGGGCCATGAGGTGACTCTGGGAAAAGCAGATACATATATATATGGAAGTATTTGTATTCCTGAGAACTACATGAAGCCAAGCTGTCACACCAGTCTTGGGCTGCTTATCTACAGACTTTTCTGTGCCAGAGGAATAAACTTCTGTTTTAACTGACTTCATTTGAATCACTGTTACTCACAGAAAACAAAATCCTAACTGGTACAATAGCTTCTGCCCTGCCATATACACATGTACCTATGGGTGAGAAAATAGTTGCTTTTCTTTTCTTTCTTTCTTATTTATTTATTTATTTATTTATTTATTTATTTATTTTGAGTTGAGGTCTCACTCTGTCACCCAGGATGGAATGCAGTGGCACAATCACGGCTTACTTGAGACAGAGACCCATTAATATTCCTCCACGTTGTCACAGACCCTAGAGAAGGGCATGGTGGGGATTCAAGCACACCTGCACATTCCTGAGCGCTTTCCTGAAAGTCCACTTGTCTTCTATGCACTCCTAGTAAGTAGCTTCAGGGGACCCTCAACTTCCCTGCAGACTATGCCCAAAGTTGTAAATCCCTATTTGCTCCTTTCTTTGAACTATATAGTATATATAGTATCAGTGTAAGTAAGTCTTGTGATTTGCATAACTTTTGCAATGCATAATGTCTTAGGCCTTGTAAACTTCCTTTACTCTAAATGTCACTATCTAAATGTAAAATGCAGCTATAACGTAAGTTCTATACAATGTTCTGTTGGTCACGTGACTAATGTATAAGGTACTGACAACTCTAGACTGTAAAAGTAGACCGTGAGACCTGAAGGGTGAGCTGAAACATTTTAGAAAGATCTCGAGTCCGGCTCTGCTCCCTGGATTCGAACTCAGAAGTAAGCTTCTTCCTACCAGTTCCCTGCCCCTTTGATTTATTGTTAGTAACTGGAGCAGTTGAGCGTTACTCACGCTATAATACACTGCAACCTCGACCTCTTGGGCTTAAGTGATTTTCCCACCTCAGCCTCCTGAGTAGCTGGGACTACAGGCACAGGCTACCATGCAAGACTAATTTTTAAAATTTTTTTGCAGAGGTCAGGCGTTGCTATCTTGCCCAGACCAGTCTCAAACTCCTGGGCCCAATTGGTCCTCCTACCTCGGCCTTCCAAAGTGCTGGGATTATAGGTGTGAGCCACTGAGCCTAGTGCTTTTCCCTTTAAATCTCTACTTACGGGTTCATAGGCCTCGTAGATTTCTTAGCTTGCAGATCTGTCTTGGAGTGAAATAAACACACTGAAGGAGGTAAAGGAAGAGCAAGAATTGTGAATCCAACTGTACCTGAATGTGTACCTGTGTAGGACCTTTCCCCGTTATATGAGCTAATAAGTGTCCATTTTTGCTTAAACTAGTCTGAGTTGCGGTTCTGTAATTGGACCCAGGTCCAGGTGCTTGCTGAGAAGCCAAATTCTGAGGTGAGAGTTGGTAAAAGGAAAGATAGGTGTATTTAAGACACTGGCTTCCCAAGGAGATGGTGGACTAATGTCTCAAGTACCATCTCAAATTTTGAGCTGATTGGAAAGCTTTTTTAAAGGGAAAAACTGATAAAATATGCGGGAGTGGGTAGGGTATGGAGTCTCTATGTTCTTGTTCTGATGGCTATTTCCAGTAATTGTCTGTCCAGGGGTCTGAATGATATCATCTTGGCTGCGGCCGAGTGAGGGATCAATCTTCTGTGAATTCCTTCAGGTGGGAAGCTCCGCAATGGAGGCTCAGGCCTTGTTTGTTCTAGATTAGCCTCCGGAATTCACATTACCCTGATTGTGGCCAGGCTATAGTTTAACTGTCTCCAAGCTCTTCATAAGCGGGAGAGATTCTGTAATGGTCTCGGCTACTACCCTGATACCAATAAATCAAAGGGGCAGAGAAAAAGGTTACTTCTGAGTTCAAATCCAGGGAGCAGAGCCGGGCTCAAGGTCTTTCTAAAATGGTTCTGCTTGCCCTCCAGCCTTTTACAGTTTACTTTTAGAATCCAGAATTGTTGGTACCTATACATTAGCCACGTGACCAGCAGAGCATTGTACAGAACCTGAGTTACAGTTGCATTTTACATTTAGATAGTAACATTTAGAGTAAAGAAAGTTTACAAGGCCTAGGACATCATTCATTGCAAAAGCTAGGCAAATCACAAGACTTGCAATTACATTGATACTATATAGTTCAAAGAAAGGGAGTAAATAAGAATTTACATCTTTCAGCCTAGTCTGCTGGGAAGTCAAGAATTCCCTGAAGCTGCTTACTGGGAGTGCATAGAAGACAAGAAAACTCTCAGAAATGTGCTCAAGAATGAGCAGGAGTGCTTGAATCCCTGTCATACCCTTCTCTAGGGGCCGTGGCAATATGGAGGGGCATCAGTGGGTCTCTGTATCAGTTCTGCAGCAGGGCCCTCATGACTGGCTTGCTTTAAGATTAGCGCTGGTCAGACTCGGAGGCTCAGCCTGTAATCCCAGCACTTTGGGAGACCAAGACAAGTGGATTGCCTGACCCTGCGGGTTTGATACCAGCCTGGACAACTTGGTGGGACCTCATCTCTACGATAAATCAAAAAATTGACTGGGTGTGGTAGCGAGCGCCTATAGTTCCGACTGCTTCAAAGGCTGAGGCGGAAGGATCGTTGGAGCCCAGTGGGTTGACGCTGGGGTGACTGTGAGTGTGCCACTGCACTGCAGCCTGGGCGACAGAATGAGACTCCAACTCAAAAATAAATAAGTAAATAAAATTTTAGCACTTGAAATTTTTAAGAAAGCATGAAGTTAGATAAGCATGGCAGTACAGGAAAGTGCCTAGAAGGGAGAGGGGGAGGGAAAAAAATGTTTAAAGGACAATGTTAAGGCTAAAGCTAAAGAAGAGTGTATAGAATCCATGTTAAGGCTGAAATTCTCAATTACAGTTCTGTTACCTGTAACTGAAAGAGCCTTAACTAGCACCACTGCTATAATATATCACTGGCTCATCTGAGAAGATAGAAATTAGTAAAATTAGTTTGAGTATTAAATAAAATTGTGTAAAATATAAGATTACCAAAGCTGACTTGAGATGTAGACACAGGGAAGCCTACCATGCTCACTCACTTGTTATATAAAATTCTCCCATTTTGACTTCATAATGGACATGATTTAAACTCAGATCTTGGCAAAGGTATGATTTAGGATGCCGTGTATATTTGGGCTTACTCTTAAGGACCCCTGCTAATTAAATGTGAAAATGTGGAGGGTATATGTATTCTGATTCTGAATAGAGCTTCCATCTAAATCTGGGTTCTCTATGTGTGCGTTATACATATTTACTGTTTTTTCTTTAATATACATGCAGTATGATACAAAATAATAATGGCTAATTTACTTGGCAACAGCTGTGCTAGATACCATTTTGTAGACTTTATAAGAATAGTATAACAGCCCATGAAGCCTATGCCATTATCTCCTTTTACACTGTAGAAATATTTTACCCAAGGTCATGTTGAGGCTCAGGAGCTAATATCCCAAAATATGGCTTTTTCACATGCTGAATTAAAGGCCTCAAGGTTTCTCTGACCACCTCCCCGCCCCCAGCAACAGTCTCTCACAAAAGAATCTGCTTCTTTTCCCTATTATCTCATTATGTGTCTCAGGAAAGGAGAAAACTCAATCATTTTAGAAAATAATGCCTGTCTCTCAGGTTCATTCAGCTTTCAAAGAGAACTCCTTATACTCAGTCTCTGTTCCCCCTGTCCCTTCATTCCCACCCCCCCCAAGGATTTGTTCATTTTTCCCCAATAATCGTTTGCTGCTCTCAGCAGAATTCCTCTCCCACTCTGTAACCTGTTTCACCAGAATCCAAGCCTTCATTCTTTCTGTAACCTAGAGATGATATTTATTTATTTATTTATTTATTTAGAGTTGGAGTCTCACTCTGTCGCCCAGACTGGAGTGAAGTGGCCGCTCCCGGCCTCTCCTGCTGGGCTCTGGCGATCCTTCTGCCTCAGCCTTCCGAGTAGCCGGAATTACAGGTGCGCACTACCACGCCCGGCTGATTTTTTGATTTGTTGTAGAGATGAGGTCTCGCTGCCCAGGCGGGTCTCGAACCCGCAGTCTCAGGCAATCCACTCACCTCAGCCTCCCAAAGGAGCGGGATTACAGGCTGAGCCACCGAGCCCGGCTTAGAGATGATATTTAAATTTCAATAACTCATTGGGAAGTTGACTCCATGTAGACATGCTACATAAATTTGTATGCCTTTTAAAAAACAATTAATCAATCTGCCTCAATCCAGTAATTTTTCTGTGAACATTTAGGAACCAATGGCTACGCCCCCATAGTCACAAACTAAAAATGAAATAAATAAAATTATTTAAAAGTAAATAAAATTTTAGCACTTGAAATTTTTAAGAAAGCATGAAGTACACCCACTACTGAAATGCACACAGTCTGGCTCCAGAACCCATGCTTTTAACCTCCATAGTATACTCACTAATCTGGTTGTCAATCAACATGAAAGAACAACCCAGTGCACCTACCCATGCAATGTGAAGCAAATAATCCAAATGACTCCAGGAACAAATCAGCTGCGGCTTCAGTCTGCGTATCACAAGGGAAGTCACGACTCAGGCAAACTCATTAGGAAAAATGTCCCAATTCCCCACTTGAGGTGTTTAAACACCGCCTCAGAATCACACTTCATTTCTGGAAAGCCATATTTTCTTCCCATGTGTCTAAGTGATAGCCAACACTGAGAATACTTGATGGATCTGTGACAAGAAAAAAAAATAACACCACCAGTGACTGGAGCTTCATAGGAAGCTCATTTGAATGAACACTAAATATTAAAGTGGCAAGAAGTCAGGTTGCTCCCTTTGGGAAGTCTACTAGGTAGCTAATTTGAGACCTACTTTTAATAAAGCAGCACAACAGGAAGTCTTTGATGCTTCATCAGAGACTTAAAAAGGAAGTGGACTCTGAAGTTTGCCCAGAACACAGGTCATGATGTCCTGGGCTGCCCCCAGGTAAAATTATAAAGTAAGGTTAAATTTAGAGCAGTCTTAACTCCACCACCTTCTCTGTTACCGTATTCCCTCTTATGTTGTGCACTCAAAATTCCTTCCTCGCGCCCCACCCCCAACATGTGAGCCTACATTTAAGTAAGTAACTGACATCAGATTACAAGGAGAAGCAGAATAGTGAGATGGTTACATGCTCTAGGTCAGACACTGCATTTGACATCTGGTTTTACCGGCTCTTATCTAATGGATGCTGGGCAAGTTATTTACCTCTCTGTTCTTAGTTTTTTTTATCTGAAAAATGAAGAGAAAAAGAATATTTACGTAGCTTTGTGTTGCTGTAGGGTTTCAATGAGATGATATAGATAAAGATCTTAGAAGAACACCAGGAGCATGAGAGAGCTCAAACAGAATTAGTTGACATAGGTATCTAGCTTTCAGTCATTTTCACCTGAGGATAAATTGAAGATGTATGCCTCTCCCAGAGGTATTAGCATGTTAGCCTTATCTCTCCTTGAGGTTTTGGCTTTTGTTAAAGGAATGTCCACCACGTGAAAAAGTGTGAGAGTTATCCCATCCCCCTCCCTGGGAAGGCATCTACTTTGTTACATAAGGCTAGCTCAGCTTGCCCCTCTGCTCCAAGGACCGGCCCCCCTGGCATTGGCCCTGTTTACTTCTTCTGGGTCTTCTCAGTTCACACTTTGACAATGTGTACCCAGAGGCTTGACCAGAAACTCTCCATCTGGCCTCAGCAGCTGGCTGGACTGTCAGACGGTCTTGGACAGCTGCAGATTCATCTGCAAATGCAGCATGGACTTAAACTGAAGATTCAGCCCAGCATCAGCTTTCAGTGGATGAATTAGAAAAGGAAATAGGACCATCCAAGTTCATCCTTTTGCAACATGCATCACAATTTCATGAAACATGGAAGGCACCTGTTTTGCTTCCTCAAACTCCCTTCTAAAATCCTGTCTGGGATAGGTGGGCCCGGCCATCTCTGGGGCCGTTTTTAGCTTTGCTGTTGATGCTGTAAATAAGATTAGTGAGGGAGGAAAGAAAAACGAGGGAGCTGGTCCAGCTAGTATACCTGCTGGGGCCTCAGAAGTATATGCCTGCGCAAATCCTCCATGCACACTGAAACTACATGTCTGGAATGTTCCCTTTCCGCAACCCTGTGTGGTTTCTGACTTCCTTTCTTCTGCAGGGATCATAATATAAAAGTGTTAGTAAGTGGGAGTGAGAGTGACTTTCATTCCTGGTTTCTACCATCCAGTGGGCCATGACCTTCACTCTGTTCATGTGACCCAGATCACTTCACTGCATGTGCCCTTCAGGCACATCATCTGGGAGACTGACACTGCCTCCGACCTTCCACCCTGGACGGATCACAGAAGTGGCACCTCCTGCAATGTCCACCAGATGGCGATCAGGCCTCAGGAGAAGCCCTGGTAGTAGCGGCGACTCAGCAGGAGGCCAGCTGTCATTCCTTAGTCTAGTGGGAGTTTCCTACCAGGACGGCTTTGGAACAGCTGTGAGGGAGCTCCCGGAGTGTGGGAAAATATTCAGAGCTCCAGAGAAAACATGAGTGTACAATTTTCCTCAGTTAGTCTAAACCAAACACCTCTTCCCACACCTACCAGGCATGGGGCTGGTAGGATGGAGGACTGAGGATGGTACCAGTCAAAACTGACTCCGAAAAAGGCAGTCCCAAAGCCATCCCTGGGTGTCGTTATTTAATATCGTCGGGAGTGAGCTGTAACAGCAACCTGCCCATGACTTGCCCAATTAGTTTCTTTCATGCTGGGAATAAGCCCCTCCCCCCTCCTGGGTTTGTATGTTTAGTTTTTAATAGTTGCCAGCATGCTTCGCTTGGCTCTGCATGAAGAAATAAAATCCCTGGGGTCTAAAACAGCTCATGTTTCTCTTATCCCTGCCCTATTCATGTAGAGGGCTCTGGCATGGACACTGGTGGCTTTTAGAATTTACAAGGTAATAGGAAAGAATGAGTGTCTATAAAATCATTTAAGAATAGACAGCACGACTGTATCTAAATTGTAAGACATCATGACCAAGGTCCCCATATCCACCCCAATACCTGAAAAATGAATTTGAAACTAATAACAGGTGTCCAGCACAGGGTGGGCCTTGGTAATTCACCTGTCTTCCCTCCCTGCTTCTTCTGTCCAATTCATTTTCACTAAGAGCAGGAAACCTATGATGCTTGGTTCCTGGTGAGAATGTGCCAGAGGATATTCATCTGTACAGGACAGAGGGCTCTATTTTCAGCAATCAAGGGAAATTCCAACCAGGCTATACACAAATGTTGAAACACACGTCTGTTTATTTGTTTTCGAGCAATTTGGTTCCTAACACTTCACTTCAAGGACCCCTACTGAAGCCCTCAGTAAGGTGCTGGATGGTAACGCGCTGCCTGGGAGTATGAATGGGGTGAGGGAAGCCATCAGCCCTGTTGGTCGTTGGGCTCAGCTGGAAGTGGCTAGCATCCCTAACATCTGGATGATGAGAAGGATGATTTATTGTCTGGAGAATGGAGTTAAATTCTGGGTGATATCAGGAAGCCTGAAACAGTAGCAGCAGTGTATTGCAAAAGAGCAGGCAATTTACACAAAGAAAATCCATGAGATCTCACTACGTATTTTATTATAAACATGGAAAATAAACATAGCTGTATGCTGGCATACAATTAAGACATTATTTTAAATCCTGTCATGATTTTTTTTAAGTCAGGGTCCCTTTCATCCAGGCTGGAGTGCAGCGGCAAATCACAGTTCATTGCAGTCTCAATTTCCTGGGTTCAGGTGATCCTTCCACTTTAGCCTTCTTCTGCATAGCTGGGACTACAGGCATGCGCCATTATGCCTGGCTAATTTTTAAAATTTTTTGTACAGACGAGGTCTCACTATGTTGCCCAGGCTGGTCTTATAATCCTGAGCGCAAGCAATCCTCCTGCCTTGGTCTCCCAAAGTGCTATGATTACAGGTGTGAGCCACCATGCCTGGTCCCAAGTCATGATTTTAGAAACCTGTAACATTTAATTTCAAAGCAAACTTCTTGAAATGATGAAACATTAATTCCATTGCCTTTTTAAAAAAATACTTAAGAAATGTGTGCCCACTGTAAGCTGCTTTATTTTGGACACTTGGAGAACCACACTTTTATTGCCCTGGGTCACTGGGTCACTTTCTTTTTGGGACATAGAGGCTCCATGGAACTTTACCATCATGACACAAATGAAATGCATTCCACCAACAGGGCATTTCTAGGACCACACTATTTCCTTTTGTTTCCTCAAGTGACTGTGACTTCTACTCCACTCACCTCAGGATAACCATCCCCCTGCCCCTTGCATTTAGTGATTGCTATAATCTTCCTCATCTCCATGCAACATTTCTCTCTCTCTTTTTTCTTTCTTTTTGTCTTTTAACTGCCAACAACAACCTCTCTGAACTTCTCTACACAAACCACAAAAGGCTGTGACTTCCCGCAGTGTTCCCTAACTTCCGGTCTTAGCAATCTAAATCCCAAAAACCCCATGGGCAATTTATTGACCTCTTTTCTCGCATAAATAATAAGAAATGGAGAGGAGTGTGGCAGACAAGTGACTCACTCAAGAGATCATGTGTTTCTCTGGACTTCACGTATTTCCAGAGAATATTTCTGTAGTTTCTGTTAGCTGCTCATTTATGAATGTTCCAACCTCACAGCCACTTAAAGCAATTAAGTCAGATCCCTTTGTAAGACACTAACTCAATGGAGGTTCCTTAATGCAAGAAAGTTTCGGCTTGGAACCAACTTTACACACAGAGAGATGTCAGGAGCATGGGGAAGCACTGGGCGCTTCACAAGGAAGTAGGCGGCACAACTCAACTTTGAATTGATGTCAGAGTTATTGTGCCATCTCTCAGAAATCTGCTACTAATGGCCTTGTAATCTCACTGATTGAGAACTGTGACCAGGGCCAAGGGAGGTTCCTGCTTTCATGTAATTTGCAGATTCTTAGACTGCTTTCTTTCACAATTTTGAATTCTACTGCTCATTTCAATATGTTCTTAAGAAATGGTGGTGATTGGCCTATGTATATTGCAGTGGGCAGAAAACCAGCAACAGTTTCTCCAATCCTTAGTTTTCATAACTTTTCTGGAATTTGGATCCAGTGCTGTGTCTTAAAAGGGTGAAGCCACTTGCATGCCCGCATGTGTAAGAATGTGTTCTTGTGTGTGCTTGACTGAGGTGTGTGTGTGTATGTGTGTGTGTTTTGGGGATAAAGGAATGTGCTTCAGTTAACCAATGTGGGTTGGAGGCCAGATTCCATGCTATGGAACTCCACCACAGGTTCCTGCCACTAGGTTCTTGATCTTCACAAGATCAAATACAATGATCCCCAAGGGATCCCTACTGAGGTGGGTAGAAGTTCAGTGTTTCTTCTCCCATTGCCTTTCTGAATATGGCAACCATAGCCTGACCCTAGGTACTGTCTGGGTTGGTTGAGTGTGCCAAGATTGCCGCACTAACATTGTGCTACAACCCTGGCTAAGTTCTTCTTGATAGAATTCCAGGAACAAAATGGGTCAAAGTCATTCTTCTTCTAATATCTAATTCTAATTCAAGTGATCCCCTGCCCTAACCTTTGTATCTATCTTCTTAGTACTGACACCTGTTCAAAGTGTATCCTTCTTGAAGAACTTGGCCCACGTTTACAGCATAACAATGATTTCTTTTAGGAACTTTACATAATGAACCACTCAGTTGGGACAGGGTTGTGACAACTCTTAGGCAAATGTGAGAGCAGATTTCTATGTCATGTGTGAAGATGTAGAAATAAAGTTTATTTACTTTAAGCACTATTAGGACTTCTATGTGTCCTGCTCTGCCACATTCCTCTCCTTCTCCATGAAGAAAAGAGAGGCAGAAGTAGAATTTAAAATTAAAAATAAAAGGAAGAGATTATAAAGGCTTAAAATATTAAAGGAAAATTCTTTTGCGCCTCAATGAATAAATGGTTGTTGAATCTTAACTCTTTTGTCCCATCGCCCTAATGACTGGGCCTGTTTATGTTTTAGCCAAGAAAACTTCCCTCTTCTCATCAGAGGTGTGACCATTCAAACACAAGAGACCCAGAGAACCCCTACAAGGCATCACATGAGAATACCAACTCCTAGACACATAGTAATTCAGTACACAAAGTAGGTATAAAAGAAAATATCCTAAAGGCAGCGAGAGAGAGAAAGGTCAGACTACCTACCAGGGAAGACCAATTAGAATAACAGCAGACTTATCTATCGAAACACCACAGGCTAGAAGAGACGAAGTCCAATCTTCAAAGTTCTCAGAGATAAACAATTCCAACCTAGAAATTCCTACCCAGCTAAGCTAAGCTTCATCAGCAATGGAGAATTAAAATCCTTCCCAGACATTCAATCCCTAAGAATTTATGCCACCTCCAGACCAGCTATACAAGAGACGCTTAAGAAAATGTTTTCAGTCCTTAGGAAGACCACACAGCCCACGTATCCTGAGTAGCCCACATTTCTATTCTGTTTCTGTCTCCTTTTGGATCAGTCTTTCATTTGGTATGTATGGTTGCTATATCTACCACACACAATTAACTCTAATAGGGATACAATTTTGATAAATATTTACATTTTTAATGAAACACACACAAAACACACACACAGATAATTCACAAATGATCAAATCCTTGGGAAAATCTCTGCCATTTGTTCATTAAGGTAAAGTGTCATTAGGGTCACAGAACAGTCAGTTGTGAAATTTGTTTCCAGAAGTTTTCCAAGTAGACGCAATAAGCATAACTTAGATCATGCAAAATTCTTAATGTGTATTTGTCTTGGAACTTAAAGACTGAAAGAGAGGATACATGGAGAGCTATACAACACACCAGGGGCTATTATCCACAATAACAACAACAATAATAATATACAACGCTATAAGATTATTAAAATCTATTCTATAATGCACAGAGAAGTACCTGGTTAAAGCTGTTAAATATATGACAGGGTCTGTTTTCAGTGCAATGTATCAAATTTGGCAATGTAGGGGTATAAAAAATATAGTTTTGGTTTTCCAGATGTGGAACAAACTAAAATATAAGGCTTTTCAGATAAAATATAAAGAACTTAGTCATATGTTGGATCTGTTAAGTATTGTTATGCATATTCATTCCACTTTCCAACCTTAACAAACAAAGGTATATATAATGTGTTTAGCATCAGGAGAATCATATCTTCTTCCACCCATCTCTTTTAAATATTATTATCCATTTGAAAGCATCCTGGTGAAGTCATTTCCCCCCTAAATTTTCCCTGTCTTTCTCCTCTATTAACTAAGAAGATATCAGGAAGATACTGAATTCCTTCCCTGTGACTTACATTCAGTTTCCATTTTTAAGCAATTTTTAAAAAGTCAATGTTGTAGTATCTGAGTGGTTATACTAGATCATTAACATGGAAATCGTAAAATGTGACCCTCAATTTTTGTGTGTGTGTGTGTTGGAGTCTCACTCTGTCACCCTGGCTGGAATGCAGTGGCACACTCATGGCCACTGCAGTCTTGACCTGCTGGTCTCAGAAGATCCTTCTGCCTCAGCTTTCCAAGTAGCTGGAACTACAGGCATGCACCACCACACTCCTCTAATTTTTTGATTTACCATAGAGATGAGATCTCGCCAAGTTGCTCAGGCTGGTTTTGAACCCATGGGCTCAGGCAATCCTCTCCCCTCAGCCTCCCAAAGTGCTGGGATTATAGGCATAAGCCAGACCCTTAATGCCAATTTTCTTTATTCTTTTCTTTTTTATCTTCTTTTTCTATTTTTTCTACTTCCCTCCTGTCCTTTCTTCCTTCCTTCCTTCTTAGAATTCATTGAAGTATTTCCTAGGTACTAGCCTTTTACTTATTATTTTATTCAAAGCTTATCTTTGTGCCCAACATGTGAAAAGCAAAAATGTCTCTCCAAAATTCTATATTACAATATAGACAAAGAAGCTGGACCTTGGGGGACTTGAGTTTCACTTAAATACTATACACATGTGGTTATCACACAAGGGAGAAGGGGAAACAAAAAATAAACATAACAATTACTTTTTAGTCAGTCTTTACAAAAGAAAGCCTTGTTTCTAATGAAAAAGTCTTTATGGCCTCTGCTCCCAGAAGTCTGCCCAAAGAACATGTTACCCGTAGCTTTGAAAGGCTTTCTTTTTCAAAGCACATCCCCTGTTCCCACGAGGTTGCATGGGTTGGATTTTCCTGTTCTTAGTTGAGCAACGAATAAGCGCTGGATGAGTTTTCCAGGGATGAGCTGGTTGTTTCTGGGGTGGAAACATTATACGTTCCTGGAAAACAGAGCAGCAGCTCAGAAAGACCAGCCTTCATAAACGCTGGACTGTAAACATCTCCTAATGGACCCAGGGGAGCTCAGATCCAGGAGCCAGGCAAGCTCAGCCATGCCTGGAAATCCCCCATGACCCAGGAGTGCCAGAGAACAGAGCTGTTGTTCTCACGCATGCGTAGCAGCTGACAAGCACTAACTACTTTCCATCATACCAGCAGCCAGGTTTCTACAAAGGACAGGAAGATCTTGAGGTGGGCAGCCTCCCTCTCCACATGCCACCACATGCATGGGCCTGGGAATATCTGCAGAAGGGAACCCCCCTGTTCCCCTTGGGTTATGTTGGCAGGGAAGCTCTTGGGAGGGACCTGGAGGATATGCTAAAGGCTAAGGCTTGTAGAGGGAGGAAAATGAAAGAAAAGAAACTTATAGGGGAAGAAAAAGTAGGACCAGAAAAGAAGCAGAAGTCAGGAATGCCACCAAGGGGCTGAAGACCAGCGCAGCAAGGAGAGCATCTTCAGAGCCAGTCTGCAGGGAAGTGAGGACTGTGCACAGAGAGGGGGTGGAGAGTATGTGTTGGGCAGCTGAAGTGTCCAAGTGCCCACCCTACCATCAGATTGCTGAACTGCCACTGCTAACAAGGTTTCCATCATTGCGTGGGGGGACCTTTAGGGCTGCTGACAACATAAACCAAAGTTATAGTGCTTACAAAACCCCACACAGGCCCAAGTGGTTATGCCTTTATTAATGATCCCCAGAGGCTATCCAGTAGCAGTGTCCAGGAATCTCAGCTCTGGTACCTCGACACTCAGGTTTATCTGACTGATTCAGAAACTAGGAACATATTTTATTGGTTTTACATAATTTTGATTCTGTGGAAATATTTAATAGTGCTTGCATCGTTGATGCAAGTGGTAAACACGTTCTAGTAACTGTGCTAGCAAGGTGTGATAGTTCTAATACACCCTGAAGATTTAATCATTTCACAACAGGTCAGATCAGTGACTTTCAAAATCAAAAGCTGAGATTCACCAGTTTCTTGAGTAATTCTCCAGATTGAAGCAGAAAACACCAAATGCTCTGGAGTTTTAAAAGTTACAGGCATTCCTCAAATTTGCCTTTACATAAAAAGCCTTTTCTGGAATATTGACACATTTCCAGACTCTGCATTTGTGAAATCTGTTCTGTTTCAAAAAGCAGGAAGGAATTCTGAACTTATTTGCCTGGAAGGGGTGGAGGCAATGGTGCCATGAGTGACCCCGGAGTTTCGATTTGATAGAATAGCTGAGACCCATTGCCCAAAGTCATTGCCACTATGTTTCATATTCCCAAGCTAGAAATTTAACTGTGAATGTTACTATAGAATAGCTAACTTGGGTGATCCCTCATATACACACTCACAGTTTTGTAAATGTCAAGCCCATCCCATAAAAGAAGAAAAAGGACAACAAACCCACAGAGTGAGATCTTGTAGTGGAATTTTCTAAGTAATATTTTTTGCCGCATCATCACCCAGAAAGGTGACTGATCCACTTAACATCAGTGGATGAGAACTCTGTGTTTGACAAGGCCAGCAATCTCCACTTCCCATTTTTATGGTTGATCTTTTGACAGAGAGCTTTCCAAAGGTTTGTCTGGATTCGCTGGATCTTATTCTTCTTGAGTTATTATCAGTTGCCTCCTGAAGGTAGCTGCCCTCTGTACCCACCTTCTGGTGATTTGTGAAAATGTAAGCACATTTTTATATTTAACATCTACACCAAAGGAGGCCATTTCAGGTAGATGTCATGAATTGGGGTGAGGGAGTAGGGGCATTGCTCCCATCAGAGCAATTTGTTCTGGTCAGCCAGGGAGCCCCTAGAGCTCACTACGTACCTGTTTTACCAAACAAATTGTTAAATCTTCTTGATATTGGAGAACTCATAGAAAACACAGGCGTGGATGAACCTAGGGATGATGACTAGAAGAGAGGAAAAAAAAGATGATCACAAAGTAAATTTATTAGATCAAGACTGTTTTGATCTCTTAAGAGGATTGATTTTCCACCCTCCAGTAGTCATGGTTGATATCTCTGGTCCACCCCCTTGAATCACATTGAGATACTTGAATCTAATCATCTGAATTTAAAAAATAACCTTCAAATACATGTTATATTATTTGATAGGTTTCTAATATCTTCAGACATGTGAAAGGTAGCCAGATGTGTTTAAAAGCAATAGTTATGTTCTGAAATAAACTATAGATAATTGGCCGGACATAGTGGCTCATGCCTGTAATCCCAGCACTTCTGGAGGCCGAGGCAAGAGAGTTGCCTGAGCCCAGGGGTTTGAGACCAGCCTGAACAACTTGGTGAGACCTCGTATCTACAACAAATCAAGAAAACTTAGCTGGGTATGATGGTGCATGCCTATAGCTCTAGCTATTGGAAGACTGAGGCGAAAGGATCGCCTGAGTCCAGGAAGTTGATGCTGTGGTGGTCATGAGCAGCGTGCCACTGCACTTCAGCCTGGGCAACAGACTGAGACTCTCAGACTCAAAAAGCAAAACAAAACAAAACAAAAAACTAAAGATAATTTTGTTCACCAAATATTCCCCAAATTGTTTTTTCTAATGCCTTGAATTCCCTCAGAAGATTGTTTATCATTGAAAGTTTGATTTTCAACTTAAGTTTACATTATCTGTTGCTTAAATCCCTATTTAAAGATGCGAAGTAGCATCTTAATGATAGCGCTATGGTTATGTCTAATAGGCAGAATGAGGCAAGAAGCAAAAAAAAATTTAACAATTTTTGTCAAAACTAGTCGTGGAGGAAGAGGGGTTTGAGGACACAACGTATTTAACCCCATTGATCAAAATCCCACATAAAGATTTAGTACTCTCTACTCCATCATACCAGTGAAATACATGAAGATGTAAGTCTCTGCAGAGAAAAGGTTTACCTTTGAGTGCTGTGAAGACCATCTCGACAATGAAAACTTATTCAGCAAAGCTTCCTGTACCTGCATTATTTAAAAGAAGCTACCATAACTTCAACATGTCACAAGCACTTTAGAATTTTCTAGAAGCATGAAGCTGTCATTGTTCTTACCTTGAGATCCCAGAGGCATCCGAAGAGTAAAATAAATAATCCCTGAGAAAAAGGTTAAGAAGTGCATTTTAATGATATCCTTTTGTCCAGCAAAATAGGAAGTATTGTTAGCTCGGTGTTAAATGCGTACTACAGCTTTCCCCATCTGAGTTTATGGAACGAGTCCAGGACGTGATATTGTTTAAAGGGATGCACAGGTCCACACCAAGGGGTTCTAAATGTTATGTTAGAAGGATATTTTCTGTTTCTCTATTTCCCTTCAATTGTGAACTGGAATGTCCTGCTGGTTATGCTAGTGAATACACCTTGTATGTTTAGAGTATTCCTCACATGGTTGTGATAAGAATTTGGGGCTTGGAGTGGAATAAGTAGTTCCTTCTAACCAAAGAAAATTACAAAGGTCATTAGATATGAGCCTTGTAGCCTGGAGCCACAGGCCCAGTAGTAGAAATTAGAGTTCATATGTTCTTGGCACAAGCATCTAGAAAGCAAAAGCTCAACTACACCTCCACCCTTCTGCCTCCTCACTAGCTCACAGGAGCCTGCCTCCTTGGGCAGGTCTTTTTCTATCCTTACCACCTCTCCATTGGGTGAGACAGAATTAATCACTCCCTTCCTTGTGCTCCAAAGGTTTGGTGTCTGCACCTCTGTTATAACTCTTCTAACAAATTGGCCTGCATTGTAATTAGTTAGGTGCTGCAGGAGAGTGAAGATGTCTTCTCATTTTTTATAATCAGGCAGATTACCTGACATTTCTAGTGCATTCGTTCTTTCATTTTTCCGCAAATGTTCCCAGAGAGCCTACTATGCTGTACAAGGCACTCATTTCATTCAAATGGTTATTGAGAACCTACTGTGTACTAAGGTCTCTATTAGACACTAGGGACATAGTGATGAATAAGAAAGATGCAATACCTGTCCTCACAAAGACAGGATTTTCATTTAGGAGATAAAGGACTGCATCAAGTCTTGAATAAATAGCAAAATCCAGCGTAGGGAAGGGACTTTCCTTCTATGTGTATAATCAGGGCATTTTTAAGAGATTGGCAAATGCAACTAAATCATAATGAATGTGATAAAAAGTGCAAGCTTCCATGGGAGCAGAGGAATGTGTCCTTTCTAGCTCATTGAGTTATTGTTATTGCTGCTCTGGAGGGCTAAGGCTTCCTCTGGACTAAAATCCTTCCCCATTCCTACTCTTGTTTGTGTTTCTATCATTGGTTTGTCCCACAGGAATTAAATCTTCCTGAGAGCTCTGCACTTCAGGACTCACCTGGAAGGCATTGAGGAGGGCAAATATGACATGAAACACAAGGGTGGTCCCTGGGAACACAGTAGCGAGACCAAAACCCCAAGTGAGCCCCAAGAGTGGCGTGAGGACTCCGATGCTCTTGCTGATCTGAAACAGGCTGCTTTTCTCCTGTTTGCATGGCTTGTCCCCAATGGAAGGCCTCAGGATCTTGGTAATGACCACCACGGTGATGGTCACATTCACCACCACAATGATCAGTGCTGGGACAGCGAAGGCCAGTAGGGCCTTGGTATCTTCCCAGTTGAGCCAACAGACATTCTTCCTTGTGTAGACTTCCTGTGGCTGGGTGGCCCCCACTGTAATGACTGAGATGGCAAGGGGGCAGCCGTAGCCAAGAGAAAAGGCAATGGCCTTCTGGGTGGACTTGCTCGCCTCGTGCAGAATGAAAACCAGGCGATAGAACAGCATGAGGCCCAACGTCAGCATCCAGAAGAAGACACTGAGGTAGAAGAAGTGGATGAAGAAGGTGGCGACCACACAGGCTGGCTTGCAGAGTACGTAGTGATTATCCTGGATGGAAGCAACCACAATGAACCAGGTGTCGGCGATCATGAGGGAGGCGGCGATGTTCACTATGCAAATGTGGCGCATATAGGAAGTCCGGTTCTTTGTCACTGATTTCCACACCACAGCTTCCACAACCAGACAGGCCGCCAGGCTCAAGATAGAAAAGCCCAACCCAATGTAAGAAATAATATCCAGTAGTATTCCCATGAGAGAGCTGGGGTCTGGGGAGTCAGGGGACATGAGGATGGAGAATGATGTTAGGTGGTCACAGATACAGGAAACATTGTCCCCGTTACCTTCTTCGACATGGCACCCACTGCTGTCCCAACCCCCTGTGTGGTTGGCGAGGCTGAAGTTCCAGAATACACACTTGGCTTCCCCGCCCGGAGGGCTGTTTTTCTTAAAAGTCATCGAAATGCTGAATGGCATGGTTATATCGTGGCTGACAGTGGTTGTCATCACTAAGCTGTCTGCAAAATTCTTTCCCTGGATATCCTGGGCAAGGATGGTGTGGAGGGTTGGGAAAGCCACGGTGACAATAGATGAATCAGGCTGCAAGTTTTCCAACTGGCACTTGTCGATGACCACATTGCCCCAGAGGTCAGAGTCTGAGAAAACAAACTTCTGTTGGTAGGTTTCAGGGTGGCTAGATTTTACGACCATGCTGCTCATCTGCACATTCGTTTGGGAGAAGGACAGAGAAGGGCTGTCTCCTGCCCGTAGTGCTTGGGAAAATCTTTCCACTGAATGCAGTAGCTGTGAACTCTGGTTGGCCCGTTGCTGTTGTAAAACCTTCCAGGTGTTCAGGATGGACTTGCCAAGGATGATGTTAACTGTAGAGAGCACGTGCTGTAAGGAACATGGCATGGGGTCAAATCAAACAAACTCTTTCCATTATAAAGGAGAAAAAAAAATCACATCTCCCTGGAAACTGATTGAGTAAGTACAGGTAAGAGGAAAATGAGGCATTGCAGGCAGTGGAGGTCTGTGACCTGCCTTCTTGTGGTAGACGTTAGCCGAGGATGGGTCTCTAAGACTGCGAGACATCATTAAACCTACAGCAGTGGTAGTGATAGGAAAAATCACATCCTCACACATCCCACTCACTAAGACCAATCCAGCAGGCTGGCAGCAATATTATTTTATTAAATCTCAAGCTTGTAAAGGTTTTTTGGTGGTAGTATTTCACCAGTAAGGGTGAGGAAATCTCAAAGACCCTCTCATATCCTGAGTGTTGAATGAACTATACAAGTCCTATCCAAGATATCTATTCTTTTCTGCTAAACAATTTGATTCTCTTTCATAGACTGGGGCTTGTCATTTTCCATTAAGACCCTCCCACTAAACAATTTCTTTGCCTTTCTTTGCCTTGTTGTGTTCTCTGGAAGTATGACCTTTACAGAAGGTTGAAATAGTGTCCCCCAAAACGACAACTCCTAAACCATAAATCCTGTGAATGTAACCTTACTTGGATAAATAGTTTTTGTAGATGTAATTTAAATTAAGAATCCATCGTGGAGTACCTGAGTGGGTTCTAAATCCAATGACAGGTATTCGTACAGAGGCAGAAGAGGAGAAGACAGATGGAAAAGGGGAAAGGCCATGTGGAGACAGAATCAGAGACTGGAGTGACGCAGCTACTGTTGATGAATGCCTGGAACCACCAGAAGCTGGAAGAGGCAAGGGAGGATTTTCCTCTAGAGACTTTGGCGAGAATGTAGCCCTGCAGATGCCTTGATTTCAGACTTCTAGCCTTCAAAACTGTAAAAGAATACATTTCTGTCATTGTGGAAAATTATTTGACCTCTTTGGACTCTGTTACTAAGCTTATTGCCAGTTGGCCTCTGGTTGGGTTTGTCCAGTGGGAGACATTGGCAGGAGATGGAAGGGTGGGAGAAGGGAGAAGTTGAGATACACTTTCCTTGCTGCCTATCACCCCCTACAGTCCCCATTCCTAGTCCCCTTTCATCTCTGGTAATAATTATGGCCTTTCAAGGCCATAGCTCTTGCTGACTGGTCCGTCCCCCAAGGTGCCAGCTCTCACTGGGTTCTGTTTGCACCATTTCCCAGGGGGTGATAACAGTTTCTAAATGTTGCTGATCTCTGGGTCCCTCACCATCCCTCGTTCATTTGTTTTTTATCCCTCGCTTTTCCTCTGCAAGTTTCCCTTCATTAAAACCTCTTTGTTTGAACTCTTGTGAGTGAATTATCTTTCCTTCCCTGATTGCTTCGAAGTTCATGTTTAGTGCTAGAGAATCTCACCTAGTATTCTGAAAACCTTTAGTTTCTAGTTTTCCCAGGAAGTAGGTAAGAATTCGTTGGTTTAATGAAAACGAAGCAGAAATTCACTAAAGAAATATTCTTAAGGTCCCCAAAGGAATACTGAAACCCTCCCTAATATATCAAAAGTTGTAGATTGCAGAATGTGTGACTCTAATATGCAAAGCATTGCTGGAAAAAACAGAGAGGCTGCAGTAAGAAGGAGTTGTTTCTTGAACACAAGTCCTGAGAGGTGAAGATAAGGTCCCAATAACTGCAAAGCTGAAGCGAACTCACCGTCATCATTTCTGAATTTACTTGGGTAGGAACTGTTGAAAGCAGATCGAGGATGTTAATAACAGCTCCTAGGCTCCCAGGAGATGAGCTAATTTCCCATTCCATCTTGTCTGTGCTAACAGAAAGATCTTTCAGGTATGTAGGGAGTTTCTCATCCTGAGTGGGGCTCTTGATCAACGCCTAGTAAAGCAAAAGCCCAAACAAACAAACAAACAAACAAACAAAAAATGCCCATTAGTTCAGCTATCAAATCTGGCTGATCTATTTATGACAAAAAATTTCTCACCTCTGTAGTTTCCTTTTTTTTCTCATTCTCATGGCTATAAGTATGTCCCATAAGATAATGTACTTATCTCTTAAACTCTGCATATGCTCTTCAAAATGGAATGTGACAGAGACCTCACACAGAAGAGGAACAGTAAAACATTTGTCAATCTCATAACTAACTGGGGAAAAAAGAGGGAAGATAGATGTGATTGCTGTATAATTTGATTAAAGTTGAGTACAATTGTCACTGGTTGAGTAAAATAGTCTGCATGAAAGTACATTTGTCACTCTTTGCTGGGTTAATTACTCAGATTACCCTGCTGATTATTAAGGTGACTGTTCATTTCAATTTTCCTGGGACAGTTCTGGTTTATATCTTTTCTCTGAGTGCAATTATTAAGAGTTCCCACTCATATTCAAAATGTGTCCCTGATTTGGATGATAGATTATATGGTTACCCTATCTATAATAAATAATAATCATATTTCTGTTGTCTAACTCTCAAACTCCTTCTTATAGAATAAGTTCAAATTCTATCTTCTATGAAAAGCCTTTGCTGAGTGTTCCAGGGAATTTCTTTCCTCTGAATGCATAAGTATTTGTTTTATTTAACATACTTTACATCTGTAACATCTCTAGTGATGTGATCTTGTGTTTTAATTTCTCTCTCTTTTTTTTTTT
Organism: Carlito syrichta; assembly: GCF_000164805.1. Classification (NCBI taxonomy): domain Eukaryota; kingdom Metazoa; phylum Chordata; class Mammalia; order Primates; family Tarsiidae; genus Carlito; species Carlito syrichta. The sequence continues at coordinate 88,597 of NW_007247449.1, forward strand.
TTGAGTTAGAGTCTCACTCTGTCATCCAGACTGGAGTGCAATGACATGCTCCCGGCCACCACAGTCTCTACCTGCTAGGTTCTGACGATCCTTCCGCCTCAGCCTTCCAAATAGCCAGAACTACAGGCGCACACTACCACGCCCGGCTGATTTTTGAGTTATTGTAGAGATGAGGTCTCGCCAAGCTGCCCGGGCGGGTTTGAATTTGCGGGTTCAGGCAATCCACTCGTCTCGGCCTCCCAAAGTGCTGGGATTACAGGCTGAGCCACCGAGTCTGGCCTAATTTCAATATCATTCATTTCCATTTCTTTGCATCCTTCTGATAAAGCCTAACATAGTACAAGTCACATAACTTGGCACATAGTAAGTGTCCAATAAACATATGCTGAATGTATAAATCAAATGGAGCACAATAGATTAGCACAATCAATTCTTTTTCATTGAAAATGTATCTAGGGACGATGCACAGTGGTTCGCGCCTATAATCTCAGCACTTTGGGAGGCCGAGGTGAGAGGATTGCGTGAGCCCACGGGTTTGAGACCAGCCTGGGCAACTTGGCAAGACCTCATCCCTACAAAAAATCAAAAAAATAAGCTGGGTGTGGTAGCAGCCTGGGCAGATTGAGGCTGCGGTGACTGTAAATGTGCCACTGCTCTCCAGCCTGGGGAACAGAGTGAGACTCCAACTCAAAAAAAAAAAAAGAAAGAAAGAAAGAAAGAAAATGTATCTAGGTATCTAGAGTTGGGATCAGAACCCACACTGAGTTTAAAATTATAATTTCATCTTTCCTGATTAGGATAATTTATATCCCACATACTTCACCCATCACAGTCCAGCTCATATGCCTTTTTTTTCCCAAGCAGAACTTCTTGATTTATCTTAGCTAAAATTCATGTGTATATAACTACCCAATTGGATTATATTCTTTATTAAACCATAGGTCAAGTTCTGATTTGGCCCATTTACTTTGACAACACCTATGGCAATGCTTTACACATAATAGATATTTTAATAATTTTAGTGTGAGATGAGGAGAAACAGAAGATAATTCAATGAAACACAAATAAGTACCTCCCCCCCATTTTTTTTCTATTCTTCCTCCAGTGGTGAGAAGATTTGGAACTGGTTGTCTGAAGACATCCCCATTAGCTATAACTCTATTAACTGCATTGCTAGTATTTATTGTTATCATTCATGAAATTTTATGTGTCTCTAACTTACAACAAATTAAGTATGGAGGTAACATTTATTTATTTTGATAGAAAGAAAAAGTTTACCCCAGCTACACAGTAGTATCCTCTCTTCTAGCTAAGAAAGGCAACATAGTCCCTTCCTCAGAAGTACAGGTTACCTCCAAGGATTGAGAACATCTTGGACCTATGAAAGCATCACGCCCAACTATTTTTTTTTAACTGATGAACCTTATTTTTCACATTGTTCCTCTTTCTGTAAAGATTATGACTATTTGCTTGATATCAAAATTACTCAAAAGAGTACAGTAAGAGAGAGGATAATATCACCGCCCCTTGGAGGTACTGGACACAAGTACTGGGAAGTCAAGGTTGGTGTATCCAGCCAGTGCTAGAGCGGAACACATACTTTGTTGCCTTCATATTTGAATGCAGGCATTTCAAGGGTTGCATCTCCTCTGGAAGTTAACAAATAAAAAGTAGTTTGGAGCAACAGAAACCAGCACAAAATCCAATTTCCTGGGTGCTGAGAAATATGACAAGTCAAACAGGTCCCCCCACCAAGAGCTTGGAGTGAAAGGGTTCAGAATTACCTTGGCCATCTGAAGCAGACTATTTATTTGGGCAGAGATGCAGTCATTTCTTTTCTCCTTCCACTGGGAGCCTTCACATTTATAAGTGATGATCCCACCAATGGGACTGCCTGGGCTGCTGGGGACGTTTGAGAACTGGCACAGCTTCTGGATGACTTTCCCGGGTTCCCCGACACCTATTATGGGATCTTGGCATGTGATGTTCTCCCCTATGACGGAAACATGGAAATAAAAGGGATGATGGCGAGGAGGAACCAAGACAGTGGAAATAGTACCAGGCCTAGGTGAAATGTGGATGTTTAAAATCAAATTTCTCTTTACTTTCTGTGACCTTTTGGGAGCTAGCCAATTGCTCAACTTTGCCCCTGATTTTCCAAAGTCCCTCACTGCTTTCCACACAAATCTGACTTCTGCAATCTGTACTTGCTTTGCTTTACAGAATCATTTCCTTAGTCTAGAGTTTGTTAGCTGTGGTATATTATAATCACCTGCAGAGCTTTTGAAAATGCAAATGTCCAGGTTCAGTAAATCAGAATCTCTAGGGCTGGGACTCAGGCATCAAGAGTTTTGTTTTTGGGTGTTTTGTTTCGTTTTGTTTTGTTAGCTTCTCTGGAGATTCCTGATTGCTGTGAAGGTTGAGAAGCACTCCCATAACCAAAGACATTTTAAGATTGGGAATTCCGGGTACCCATGACCTGAATATTCCAATCAATATGCTTAAGCATTTGTCCCTTCTACTTTCCCTTAATGGTGATTCTAATTCACCTCTACTCATGACCAAACAAATTAGGGAAATGACATTTGTTACAAAATCTCTAATCTCCGGAGTAGCCGACTCTGATGAGCTGACCCCTCCCTCACCAACATTCTTATTTAGCATTATCTGAGATCTCAATTCTTATATAACATCTTAAAATAAATAAGTAATGTCTTACTGAGAAAAGGAAGTGAAACCAGATTTGGTATAAAGAAAGAGGAGAAGAGCAAAGATACGTGAATCAAGCTTGTAGGTTGAGATAGCGAGAGGTGGGCAATGAAAAAATGAACTTTGCTGCCCCCTGGAGGGGCTGGGCTTGGCAGAGTCGGGGACAGTGACTTTAAATTGTTTCCTGCTTTGGTGTCCAGGGCCCAGTTGCCAACATATGTGACAATGACCACAAATTGTTCAGTAAACTCAAACAAGCTTGGTGACAGAGCTCCGGATCCTTCATATACCAGGAGTCCTGTTACTGGGATGATTTAGGAGGGGTGGATGGTTCCTTCTGACAGAAGCCCAGGTTCATTATTTATCCCTTCCTCTCTTTTGCTACTGAGGAGAGCTCTTCAGCATGGGCTATTATAGCAATGGCCTCCACAGCTCCATGAATCATGACCTTTTACCTTGAAGATATTATATAAGAACATATTGGCTCAGTGATGGCAAAGGATGCCTATTCTTGAGATCAATTATTTTCATGTAGCCCTGCCTCAGGAAAGCAGTGCCTGTGGGAGCACCCTTCTTTTGCTGAAGCCACAAAGAAATCTTAAATATGTATAGATACTGTCCACTCTTATCTGCCTGATGAACACAGCCTCCATACTAGCAGAAGTATGATTTTATCTGCAAGGCCTTCTTTATCACGTCTTCCCCCTACCTTCAGCAGAACTAAGCCAGATGGCCTCTTCTGGCTACCCACAACATCTCTAGTGAACACTTACTATACTGTATGTGATAACATTTTTTATCCCATATATCTCTTGCCTAGGCTTGAGGCCAAAAGATGTGCCTTACTTTTTTTTTTCCAAGCCCCATTGGTAAACCCATGGCCTGCCACAACGAAGTGTTTAACATATATTTACTGAATGAACCAATGAGGGAGTGAATAAATAAATGAATCCCTGCTCCTGGTTATAACATTTTGAAGTAATTTAAAACACTCTTACCAGGAACCAGATTGAGCTTCATAGATGGGCTCTGGACTGAACTATTGGCGGCATTGGTAAAGTGACAAAACACATCAACAGTTGTTGAACACCAGGAAACTGAGTTTGCATTGAAATGGTGTTTGTAGCACACTTGTTTTCCGTTAACTTCTTTTGCTAAAGATAGAGGTATTGAAAGAATTAACTTACAGCATGAGTATCAAAGCACAAATTTTGTTAAGATGACCTAGTATAGCTGGGCGCAGTGACTCAAGTCTGTAATCCTAGCACATTGGGAGGCGGAGGCGAGAAGAATGTTTGAGTTCAGGGGTTTGAGACCAGCCTGAGCAACATGATGAGCCCTCAGCTCTATAAACAACAACAACAACAATTAGCTGGGCATGGTAGCACATGTCTGTGGTCCCAGTTACCCAGAAGACTGAGGCGGAAGGATCACCTGAGCCCAGTAGGTTGAGGCTGTGGTGGCCCTGAGCATGCCATTGAACTCCAACCTGGGTGACAGAGTGAGACTCTGAATCAAAAAAAAAAAAAAGGATGACCTAGTATAGATAAACCAGTTCAAACTTTTTTCAGGAATGTGCCACATTCATTTTTAGCATGGTTATCTTACAGTTACATGGTTTTGATTCTAGCTTTTGAAGTAAGTAAGCCCACGTTGGTACATATGCTAGCCAAAACTTCTCTAACATTCATGACTCTAAGTCTATACCCACACATTTTTGACATCAAAATGCCTTTCTAGCACCCCTGCAATCCCTCTACTCTTCTAAATTCTATCATGCTCTGTGCATTTATCCTGTCTTTCCTTTACCACATTGGTTTATAGTCACCTTCTTATGGGTCTGTCTTCTCTGCTAGACCACAAGCCCCTGGAGAGAAAGTGCCTTGTCTTATTTATCTTTGCACCTCTCAGTGCTTAACTCAGTATCTGGCACATAGAAAGTACTGAGTGCATGCATGCTGAACAAGAATGATGAAATGTTTGGATATGCCAATATCCAGATTGATTCCATATCCTCCTACCATGCAGCCTTCTCTAAACACTACAATCTTTGTTGGGTCCCTATTTTTCTAAACTTCCATTGTTCTTTCAATCTGTATTACTCATTTAAAATAATGTTATGTGTATTGCCTCATATGACATGGACTCTATTAGATATTAAAATTTGTGCCCTGCTTCTTTTGTCCTCCTTTCATTACCTACTATGGTGACTTGCACTGTGCAAGTCTTCAAGAATAGTTATTGAAAGAATTAAGGGGTTTGTAAACCCCTCATGAAGGTGTCTGTGTTTTGAGGTTTTGGGTTGTGATCTCATGTTTGGTTTACCTTAATTGCTGGGAATCCTGAGAGGTCTGGACTAGGGGCACAGTATACCAGTGAAAATTTTAATTCTTTTTTTTTTTTTCTCCAGAGAACATAGGATGCTACCAACAGACAGCTTTAAGCTCATCTTGGAATTCCTAAACCAGGTAGGCAGTATATAGTCAAAGCCCATGCCTGGTTGACAGCAGGACAATTATAACTTGGAAGAGAAATCTTTTGTTCACCCAGAGATGAAGCCTAGTTCTCAACTCTGGCAAATTGGTTTTTGTTTTTCTAGCCTACTCTTTTACTGAGCATATCACCCTTTGAAGGTTCTGACACTGCCAGTGGGATAGGGGTTCCTTAGTTACCTCTTAGGTAATAAAATATTTTCTTTAATACCCTCTGGGTTTTGAATATTGACAAAGGCCCACAGGGAAGTTCTAGCATTAGTTAAAACATTGTATCTATACTTTTGGTACTTGGTTATTTTTCTTACTTTCTTGTATATTCAATTATGTATGTAAAAGTGTTTTTGTGGCTCTTTTCTAGCATGACATTTTATAGCATGGAGGAAAGGACTATCAGAATTATCTAGTCTGCCATATTGAGGAAGTGGAAATCTTATGAAGATATCTTGATACAGTCTTCAACAGCTTCCACTAGAAAGAATGAACTCCATCTTCACACACTCCTAAGATTCTGCCACAAACCAAAGAACCACTAGTCACATAGCAAAATAGAAGATAAAAAAGTCTTATGAAATTCTATTCTGTTAATTCTATCTCCAATACAGTCCCTATGATCTTTATTTTAAGAGTAAATTTTTACACTCCACATATGGGAAACAATATACCCTAGCAATTCAGTAATTGACATCTTACCTGCAGAAAGGAACAAGGAACCCATTTGGAAAGTTACTTTGTAGTCTTCATCCTCCTCTATACAGCACATGATGTGCTGGGAACCACTGCATGGAACACTAGCTTCCAAGGGATCAACCATGATGTTTGGCTCTAGAGGCAGCGGGTGAACGATGACATCTTTGGTTGCAATACTGTATGAATTCTTATATCTAAATATGCAATGATAGGTTCCTAGTGGAGGGAAGCAAAAATGAGATGGAATGAAATAATTGTTCTTAAAAGGCATTTGCTGGGAAGGTTAACAAGAGGCTTAATTTTCCCTCTCAAACCTGGATAAGGGCACATCATACCTTCTGGGACACTGGAGGAGAAAATGCTTGCAATACCCACCTCCTGGATTCTCCATGTATTTTAAGGACTAATCAATGACTACCTAGACATGCACTTACTTCTAAGTAAAATTACACGGCTTATCTAAGCTGTTAGGGGCAGAACTGGGTTTTGAAACAGGTTTCCAATTCCTACTTCACCAGCCCAAGAAATAAATAAGAATTTTGGTGTATGCAAGGATACAGAGTTTTTGTAGAGAGTTGTTTGCCTGATGGAACAGTGGTGTTATGATGTCCCCTCCTACATCTCCATCTCTAAGTGGACAAGCCTTTCAGGTTCTAGGACACCATGGCTTCAGAAGGAGAAGACCTCACTTGGGCAGCTGCCATGGGGAAAATACAGCAAGATTACAATGGTACCTACAGTTGAAAGACCCTTTGATTTTCTCGACATTCTTTCTCTTTAACTCAGGAAAAGCTAGAATCAGTGGGTAGCCAGAGGGAAAAGAAGTAGAATGAGAGAGAGGATAAATTATTTTTAATTCTCATTGGGAGGGAGAGGGAATTTAAATTGAATATAGAATGAAGTGTAACAGATTTAATCAGAATAGATTTTTTTCAGTACCCGAGTATGAGACTGTTTAACAGTTTGATGTGACTAGAAAAGCTATAGACTCTTGTAGGTTATTGCCCAGTAGTAAGAAAGAGCAACTGGACAGGGTATGTTTGACGTCAGCCTGGGAGAAAAATATTTTCATTTTCTGATTGTATACTCCCAAGTCCAGCCCAAAAAATAACTCATATTTCTCCAGTATTGCCTAGGCCTTATAAAATAAAATAAAGAAGGCCTGGGACTCATAGTATCTAGGCTAATTAACCTTACAGTTAATGAAAGATTTTAGAGGGAAGTGGTTGAGAATTGGCTGCTGGGGCCAGGTAATCTGAGCTTACATTCCAGCTCTGCCATCCGTCAGATATATAACCTTGGATAATTTACTTAACCTCACTGAGTTTCAGTTTCCTCATCTGTAAAAAGGGCATAATAATACTATCTTCCAGGTTTTATGCTTTAAATAAGTTAAAACATTTAAATATCTATTACATAGTAAGGGCTCGATAAATATGAGCTATTATTGCAGTAGCTCTATCAAATTCTCTTTGTTTTCAAATATTTGCATTTCCTCACAAAACAAACAGTGTAAGGAAGTAAATAAGACATTTCTTTCTTTGGAATCAAAATATAAAATCTTCACCTAGGTCTAGCAGTTTTAAGAACAATCCTCTTCATCGCAAGTTAAGAGCACAGGCTCCAAAAGTAGAAAGATTAGTTTTATTCCTAGCTTTGCAACTGAATTTGTTTAAGCCTAGGCATATTTATTATCCTCTCGGAACCTCAGATACCACATCTATAAAATGGGAATGATGGTATCTTCCCCCAAAGGACTGTTGCAGTAAATGATATATTTCATGTTAAGTGGCTGGCCCACGAATGTCCCAGAGCAGTACTCCCATCCCCGCCCCAGGGATGGTAACTCTTAATGTATGTTTCCAGGGACACAAGCAGCAATGCACAGTATCTGGCCGTTCACTCACCATTCCACTCTCTGGTCGAGGTCATGACTGTCAGGACTGACTCTGCTCTACTGGGATACCTCCTCGTGGTAAAAAACCTTTGATAGATTTTAATTCCAGCAGAAGTATTCCAGTATACCTCATCATAGGTAGTCACATCACTGATGCATTTTATAGAAAAGTTTTGTCCCTCAGAAACAGAAATTGGGTCCGGAGTTATTGTTAGGTTAGCTGAAAAAACGCAAACAGAACAGACAAAAAAAACAAAACCGACAAGTCCAATGTTGAGTCTTTCTGGTGACATTGACACATGAGTGAAATTTCAGACAGAGACAGACAAAACGGACCATCCTGACTCTACTTGTGTCAATGCGGGATTGGTACCTTGCTGTTCCTGGGCTTTACTTGTTTCTAGGCTGTTCCCGGTGGTGCTCTGAACTGTACTCATTTCCATCTCATGCCTTAGGACCTCGTGCACTTCCCTTTTGTGGCTGGAATTATCTCCTGATGATCAGCAGGGCAAAAGGTTGCAAACTTAAGAGTGTTAACTTATCCCAAGTTCCCCTCCAACCTCCTTGGTAACACCTCAAGAGATAATAAATGGCTGGGTTCCTATAACAACTTCATTCTCTATACCTTTAAAATAGCATACTGCATATTTATTTCTCTCTTTCTATATCTCTCCTCCAAAAACATGGGAGCCCTCGAGGGTGGGCCTTTGGCTTCTATGTCTTTGCATACCCAGCACTCAGCACTTGGTCTTGTGCTTCATAAATACTTAATAATAGTAACTATTACTGCATGTGTCCAGGGGCTCAGCCAGCACAACGCAGTATCTGGCTGTCCACCCACCATTCCACACTCTGGTGGAGAAGACCGTTCCTAGCTCTACAGCTGAAGTTGTTTAAGCCTAGGTATATCTGTTATCCTCTCTGAGTCTCAGTTTCCACGGCTGTAAAATCGGATCAATGCCATCTTCCTCCAAAGGACTGTTGTAGTAAATACGACTGTTGCAGTAAATGCTAGGAAGCATGCTGAGTCAGTGCTTCATAAGCAAAAGAGTGAACTCTGGAACTGCATTTTAGTTAGGGGGATTATAGAGTGCATTGCCCAAATAATTACACCTGCACTGTCTCAGGCAAACTGGAACATAGGGAGCACCTTAAGTATAATTGTAATTATATACATAGTAATCTAATTATTTATATGTATAATTATAATTAACTTTACTATATATTTACTCCTCTTTCTGAGAAGTTCCTCATAGGTTTGTGAAAAAATATTTATTGAAAATTGTCGATAGGTCCATTACAAATATAAAAGCTTTTATGAGCATCCTACTATTTTTGCCTCTGGTTCTATCTCCTACTTCACTTGGAACATATCTTTTTCCATGGTTGATGTTTCAAAATGCCGTTCACTTCAGTCTCATACAGGTGAACAGCTTCAAGTCTTGAGCCCATTGACCCTGTTCTTCTCATCCATGTGAAATCTTATTCTCAATCACAATCTAAAGAAATCAGGGTTTTTCATAGTACCATTGAGAAGATGGCCTTCACATGTTCAGCTACAACCCCAGAGTCATTCAAGAAAGGTATTTTGTGTCCTTGCACACATTCCCTGGCTATGGCGATCTTAGATGACTCTCTAAGGTTTAGCTATTTCTGAACATGAAAAGAAAAAGGCTCAGGAAACCATGAATTTTGTTCTCTTGATTCCCCAATGAGGTTCCAAACTACCAGACCTGTGATTTTCAGCAAAGGCTAAATCATCTCCCTAAGATATGTTTCATTTTTGCAGATGGAATGAAGCTATATTTCAAATTTTTGCAGAAATATTAGGTTTATCTGAAAACATTATTGCCCTAGAAGAACTTATTGCTGCTTGGGACAATTTGCAGTTTTCTACAGTCAGGGAAGTTTTGCACGCTGAGTGTTAACTTGAGAGGCATGTTGATTACGTGGGTTCACCTAACCTAATCTTGATCTTTGTAAAAATGCTAAGTCACAATAGAAGAAAATGGAATCAAGAGTAACAAGCATTACCTGTATCAGTTCTTTACAGTAGCTCAAAAATGGTCTGATAATTAATCTAGATAATTTATTTTTGTAAAACTTGTGGGAAAATGTGTTTAAAGGAAGATGGGGTGAATTATAATGCTTGGTGATATGAGGAGAAATGACACTTTTAAGATGCCTCTCTAAACTGATTGAGAAATTAAAAAAAAACTTGTTCCAACTATAACCACAAAATGCCAATTATTACAGCTTTCTGCAGCATTATCTCTAGAAGAGGTGAAATGGGAGAGGAGGGACAGTGGAGGGAGCTGAGGGGAGTGGGTGAGTGACTCAGGCTGCTGGAATTCAAGAAAGGAAGAATGGGATTATGGGGAGGGAGGAAAGGGGAAAATTAGGGCCACTGTCCTCATGACTCATTCAGTGAAAGTAGGACTAACCCTTCTGTAAAACTCCCAGCCTACCTGCTCCCTTAGCTATAGTATGCCAGGTTCCTTCCTGGCAGCCACTGTGTCCCACCACGACCTTTCCCGATTTTCCCACTCCCAGGGAAGGTCCTGCTGTATTGTGTTTACAGATATTTATGGTTGATTGACAGCCCTTACTTAAGGTTCAACTTATTGATGGTTAAATATTCTAGTGAAAGAATTCTTACCCACAGAGGTGAATGTCACTTTTATGCTCTTACTGCCTCTGGCTCCATGGGCACTGATGAACTCACACGTGTAGATGACTGTTGTTCCAGATGACTCGCTTGGGCATTGGGTTCCGTTGGCCTTGATGATGTATCTACTGCAGCTAGAATCTACGTCTGTTTCAGGGTTTCCTATAATGACAAAAATTTTTTTGCCATCACAGTTGTCTAACTCTCTGATTTAGTGACAAAAAGACCAAATCAGTAAAAAGCATTTACTATCTAAGTAGATCTCTTCTCTTTGTTTTTGTTTTGTTTTGTTTTGTTTTGAGTTGGAGTCTCACTCTGTCATCCAGACTGGAGTGCAATGGCCGCTCCCAGCCACCGCAGCCTCGACCTGCTGGGCTCCGGCGATCCTTCCGCCTCAGCCTTCCAGATCTCTTTTCTTTGAATGGAGAGGCAGGAGATATAGTGGTTAGGTCTACAGACTCCAGATCCAGGTTGGGCTTCAGACCCCAAACTTTATCACCTACTAGCAGGGAACTGTTGAGAAAGTCTCTCACCCACTCCACGTCTCAGTTCTCCAGATGTAAAATGGGGATAAATAATAGTAGTCACTACCCAGGACCAAGTAAGGTTAAATGAGGTAATACATATAAAACACTTCCAAGTGTCTGGCTGAAGCCTGCCTCTAAAAAAGACCATGAGTAATGGTCATTGGAATGCGAAAAATAAAAAATAGAAGCAAGGTTTTTGGGTATGCCCTTACTGGAAGGAAAAAAGATGTCAGGTTATTTAGACCACCATTATTATCGAAGGAGGAAGCAACACTGGGACACCTGATAGTCATCTCATTTGAGAAACATTTTCCCCAGTTTGTTCCCTCTTTGAATCTTTGTATTTTAGTGAAAGCTTCAACTTCATGCTTTCTTAGTTACCAACAGTTTTTCCTTTAAAAGGACTTCCTTTCTGTACTTTCCTTTCCATTCCCAGAAATATCACACCTTCCAAGCATCTTGCTTAGGGATCTACAACACTCTGTGGCTGACTTTTACTACTCCAGTCTCTTTACTCTTTCCTCCAGCTTGGCCAGCCATCAGGCACTCCTAAGCATTCTTCAAACACTATCCATCTTCCAAAATGAAAGAAAAAGAATAAGCCTCTTGATCAGTTCCAGCAGGAATGTGGCTTTTTCATCCTTGGCTGGATGATCAGTGATATTTAAAATATTATGACTGACATGCAACTAGCTTTTCTCCTTTGTCCCCAGAGTAGTTGTTTAAAACACCAAACTAGCCGGGCTCGGTGGCTCAGCCTGTAATCCCGTGACTTTGGGAGGCTGAGGTGAGTGGATTGCCTGAGCCCGCGGGTCGAGACCCACCCGGGTAGGCGAGACTTCATCTCTACAATAAGTCAAAAAAATTAGCCGGGCATGGTAGTGCACGCCTGTAGTTCCAGCTACTTGGAAGGCTGAGGCGGAAGGATCGCCGGAGTCCAGCAGGTCGAGGCTGCGGTGGCCAGTGCGGCCACTGCACTCCAGTCTGGGCGACAATAAGACTCCAACTCAAAAAATAAATAAATAAATAAATAAATAAATAAATAAAATAAAACACCAAGCCGGGCTCGGTGGCTCAGCCTGTAATTCCACGCCTTTGGGAGGCTGAGGTGAGTGGATTGCCTGAGCCCGCAGGTTCGAGACCTGCCTGGGAAGCAAGACCTCATCTCTACAATAAATCAAAAAATCAGCCGGGCGTGGTAGCGCATGCCTATAATTCCGGCTACTCAGAAGGCTGAGGTGGAAGGATCGCCAGAGCCCAGCGGGTCGAGGCTCCAGTCTGGGCGACAGAGTGAGATTCCAACTCAAAAATAAATAAATAAATAAATAAAATAAAACACCAAACTGACTTCCATTTTCATCGACCTTGACTAAATTACCTCGTAGCTCATAGGCACAAGTGTTCCTACCCATCTCTAAGGCTCAGCCTTCCATTTATCTTTTGAAAAGCCATTCCTCCAATTGGTCCAGGAAATCACTGCATCCTTTGTCTTTCCAGTCCCTTGTGTCTTTAATCTTTCCTCATATTCTTTCACTTCAATCCCTAAATATACTCATCTCCCCTTCCTAAAATACTCTTTCCGCAGTCTGAGAGCTCTCTAGCCACCACCGCATTTTCTTCCTCTCTTTATACAACTATACTTCTGCTTTTGCCACCATTAATTTTTTACTCCTGTTTTTCATCAAATCTTTGCAATTGGCCTTCTTCACCCTCTATTGCACCAAATGTTTCTTTAAGGCCAACAGACACCTCCTCTTTACTACATCCAGTGGCCTCTCCTTGGGCTACTTGGACCACAGCATCCCGTGTTGCTGATCACCTTCTTTCTGCTTTGGCATGCTTGATTCCACAGGTATCTTCTGCTCCTCTTTTCTTCTCATCCCTCTTTCTGGGTCTCCCTCCCAGGCTGCTTTTCCTCTGTTTCCTTCTTAAGTGTTACCCCTCTCCACAACTTTTTCTCCATCTTCTTCCTAAGCAATCTCATCTATGCCCATGGCTTCTATTACATTCTATCTGAATGGCTCCCATTCTATTTCTAAGAGAAACACTCCTGTTGGAAATGTTAGAAACAAATTCTCAAGTGTCAATTTGACATCTTAGGTACCTTTAACTCAACATGTCAAATAAAGGATTAATCTTTCTTCTCTCCAGACAAGATATGCACATCTTTCAGTGTGTCCTCTCTTTGCACGGGCACTTCCCCAAATTAAAAATCTTAAAGTCATCTTTTTCTGTTTTTGTTTTTGTTTTTTGTTTTGAGTTGGAGTCTCACTCTGTCACCCAGACTGGAGTGCAGTGGCCACTCCCGGCCACTACAGCC